>NW_010104467.1:0-9379 GCF_000699245.1 Pterocles gutturalis | reverse complement strand
GCATTCCTGGGTACTCCGTCCCCCCTCTCCATTAGACACAATGAATCATGAATAAAGATGGATGGGGAGGCTATAGCTTTTTACATAAGTTTTAACCTAAGCTGATCTCAAGGACTGGAGTGAACAGTATCACCTACATGATACTCCCAGAGCTGCATTTTGGGTGACAAGACTCAAGGACATAGCTGCCTGCCCTGTGCCCTATACGTGGGCTGCTCCACAATCTCCAAGATTTATTTATGCAAAACACGGGAAGACGTGCTTTTTCCTTTTGCAGTGAATGACTTCATTAACCTTTCAGGAACTTGCCAATAGTGAAACAGAAGCAATGGGAAAATCACTCTTCTTGGGTAAGGGGACTTCTGCCTTGTCGCTAACAGCACATACCTGGGAGAGGCCAAAGACACCAACAAGCGATGGACCCTGATCCAGTAATACTCTGCTTTCCCCCTCTGCTCTCCCAGACACCCTCCAGTCTCTTCCCTGCTCTTACAATGGTCCTCCTCCCCTAGCTGCTGACAGCTCACAGCGTGACCAGAGAGACAAGGAAGCCAGATGGAAAGGCAAATGAGGCAGAGGAACACGATTTTGGAAGGAGTCTGGAGAGAGACCTAGCCTAGAGGCAAGAGCAGGAGGGAAAGAACAGGTAAAACAGGAGAAGCAGGTATGGAGAGGGAGAGAAACGGCTGTGGGAAAAATGGGAAAAAGTGTATGGCACCTTGCATGGAGAGCGAGGGATACCATCTCAGCATTCTAAGTAAGGGTTGGTCTGTTGCAGAGACAGAAGGGAGAAATCAGGAACTGTTTGGTTAGGAGAGCTGCAGCTCGTGACTTATGAGCCTGGGACTGAGTCATCCCTGGCAGGGGCAAATGTGGTGCTACCTAGAAACAGAGATAAACTCCACTAGAGGCCAGAAACTCACCATGCCCTGTCCTGTAGGACACTGGATGACCTTCAACACATGACCATCTGCGTGACCTCCTTGTGCCTTGCTGTCACAAACACCTGATGAGCCCTGATTTGGCCGGCTGTCCCATCCACCTAGCTGCAGCCACCTCTCCCTGCTCTGGGGAAAGGACTTCTCTAGGCCACATGTCCCTGTTGTGCGAGGGAAACAGGGTCCATGAAGGGATATCCAAAAAAAACCACCACCTTCCAGCTGTTGCTGCTGGCCAGGATCCTTGCAGCCAAAATCCTCTCCCTGCAGGGAGGTGGTTAAATAGGCTGCATCCACTCCAGCTGACTTGGAGGAAACTCTATCCCACATCAGATAGTGGGATGGCCTCTGCATGGGATCAGGTGGCTCTCTCAGGCAGATGGGAGAGGGGTTTTCCCTAATGCAGTGACCCTGCTGCCCCTGTCCCATCCAAAGAGCAGCTCTCGTCCCCTGCTGAGGAAAGGTCTCCCAGCAACAGAGCGCAGCTGTCGTGACTTGCTGGGCACTGTCTTGCTGGCTCAGTGCAACTCTCCAACAAGATGCAGAGGCCTCTCCAGGACTAGCACTAGACAAGGTGCTAGTCCTCTCCCCTTCCACCACGGCTTTCCCTGACAGAGCATGGGACCCTGAACTCAGCTGGGAGCAACGCAAGGGGACAGTTACAGTCAGCCTCTTGATGATGATGTCTCCAAGCAGCCAGGAAGAACACAACCCACATTTTTAGGGCAGAGTGTCTAGAGCCACGGGGAAGTTGGGGGTATGGGAGTAGGACAACAGGCCAGGACCAGAACAAGTCACAAGGCTATGTTCAAGAAAGTAAGGTGACAGGAGACAAAATCTGAGACTACAGACTTCATCAGGCTCCAGGGAGAAATAAAGTATGGGGACATCAAAGTGACAACGGTGCTGCAGCTCAGAACAAGACCCAAGCCAGCCCTTCCCAAAACCAGCAGCACATAAGAAGAGAGAGTCTCACCTTGCTCCGCCAGAGGCCAAGCTCCACCTCATCAGGCCAGCGGCCAGGCCATGGCTGTGGCAGGGGGCTGTCTGGCCGATCCCATGCCCTGTCCCTCTCACTCACGCCCTGGCCAGCCAGCACCTCCCATACCGCCAGACTGGAGGGACACCCAGCCGGGAACAACAAAAAGGGGTCCACGGCAGAGAGACACACAAGGGAGGGATTTGGGGCATAAACTAGAGAGAGGCGATAGGAAGAGTGTGTGGCGCATGAATAGTGGGGGAGGGTAAAAGATAGAGGGTGAGAGAAGAAAATGACACGAACAGAAGGAAGGGAGCTACAAATAGAAAGGGATGTGGAAACAGCAGAGAGAGACAGATTGCAAGAGCAGTGGAAGTAGAAGAGACCCAGAGGGACAGAATATAAGAGCTCTTAAAATGAAAGGAGAGGCTAAGGGGAGTGGGAAAAGGGAGAGGAGAGATTTATGGTGTCCCAGAGAAGGAAGAAGAAAACCCTGCACTTTTTTCTTCTTAGCTTTCAAAGGTTTTGTTTAAGCAGAGTGAAGAGTTGTCATCCTCATTTTAAGAAGGGAGGAACTAAGGCGCAGAGACTGAGTGAGGCAGTGAATGAGTGAGACAGTAGAAAGGAGCTTAGCTCCCTACTTAAAGTCTTCCGTCAAAGACACAGGTGAAAAACAGTCTTGACTTTCTTCTCCTGAGCACAGAGAGAGCCCACCACTCAAAGCTGGTAGGAAGAGGGCCTGCCAGAAGAACAAGAGATAAACCAAAGTAACACAGGGAAAAGAGCGACACCTGTTCTTTTTCAGCAACACCAAAGTCTCTGGAGATCTGGATTTAGATGTATTCAGAGTAAACTAACCTAGAATGCACCACAACAAGCAATGTCTGAGTGCTTACATGGAGAATTACCCACAGGGAGAAGATGTTGCAGTGTGAGCTCAGGTACTTGCCAACTCTACCAGCTTACAGCCAGCTGTGAGGAAAACAGAGAAGAGCGGTGTGCGGGAGCCTGCACGGCGCGGGCTCTGCTCCTGCAACACTCACCAACACCTTTCATTTGCAGCTTTTTTTCTAGGTGTCTAGTATTTACCCAGTTTAATTTGTACCACCTTTATGTTTCAACTGCCACTATGGAAAACAGGATTTTTGTGCATACAAACACCAAGCCCCTAATGCCACATATGCCTGAACCAAATATAGTTTGCAAGAGCCCTGAACAAACCAAATACCTGGTGCCTGTTTGCACTTCCATACACACATGGGCAAACAGAGCTTCCCAGTTACTCCCTGCACACAGGAACCCTAAGGATCCGGTATTTTCCTAACCTCAGACAACACTACTTTATGGCTTGCTGGCGCAGGAATTGTCTAAGATTCCCTCGTCAATGAGTGACGAAGGTCTCTGCTATAAACTGATGTTAATGGCAGGTTGTGTACCTTGTTTGTTTACTGCCGAGGAAGAATGTTTGTCGTGGCTGTCAAGTTTATAAAAATATTTCCATGACTTCAGACAGCTTGGCATTTTTACATGCAGCTGAGAGAGTGGGTGAATGTACAGATGAAAAATTGAAGAAACATTAGTAAGGGAGGAAAGAGAATATCTCCCAGAACCACCAAGATGGCTTGGAAGGCCAGGGAGGTCAGAGGCATTTCTGAATAAAATGCATTTTTGTTCTCTGGGGGTTTCCAAAGAGCTGGCAATAATTAAGCTTTGTAACACCTTTCTGGAGTAGATAAGTCAGTTGAGGCCATCTGAGGTTAAAGGACTTGCCTGTGATCACACACAGCAAATCAGTGGCAGAGAGGAGAATTAAATCCAACAGGCTTCACTTCCATTACCCAAGCCCTACACACCTGGCTGACATTCAGATCAAACGATGGGAACTGTGCCGACTGTGGACCCAACAGTCAAGCACAGGTCCTCCAAGACAGTACAGCAATCGAGCGAAAATCTGAGTGGCAGGCATCCACTCTAACTTAAAGACAGTAATTGTGAAAACAAGTGACAGAAGGCTAGGAAGCAGTGCCTAGTTACGAACCGTGGTGCCAAGTGGATTAAATATACATCGATAGATTCAATTACAAAGAGCACCATGCAAAATGGAAATGACTGCAGTCAAGGACCCAGAATGGCAGCAAATAACCCCAAAATACCATCACAGGTTTTGGCAGGAAGAAATCCATGCTTCCAGACCTCGTAGAGAAGGTCTCCAGTCTCCAGGGACTGTTCCAGGTCACCCTCGGTAGTGAGCGAACAGTGACACCCAGGCCCCAAGGGCTAGTGAGATGCCTGAAGGACTCAGGTTTAGTGGGCTGAGAGCGATCCATATCACCTAATGCTGAGCAGCCCTTTGTTATCGCTGTCACCAGAGAAGCCAGAGTGAAGTGGTAGAGAAAGTGAGCTATTCCCGCCTCTCTCCGAGTCACCACACCTCGCCAGGGCAGGGCTGAGACGCACCCGCTGAGCAAGGAGGGGGAAACCTGTTCCACGCTTCGGGGGTCCACACTGCCCTGGGCTGAAACATCCAAAGACACCTTCACCAGTGTCGATATTCAGCCCTGCATCCATCTGTGCCCAAATGCACTTTCTGTTTTGGGGGGTCCTGAATGTATTGGATTGGGCAGAAGGCAGAGCCAGATCCTGACAGCACTGACCAACTCAATGGTTCAATACTCCTCATCTGTAGCGGGAACAGAAGCTCACCTTTTCATTCTCCTTCTTCACCCAGGCATTTCCCCAAGGTTTCAGAGTTATGAAATTATCATTCCAACCCCCCGCCCAACTTCATCCTGTGCTTACCACAACACATATACTACCCTGATCACTAGTAATGATTTAATTTCCTCCTTCTTCTTAGAGGAAAAATAGCAAGGATAATAATTCAGCACTCCATACACACAGCTGCCACCTGAAAAATGCAGGTGAACACAGTTAAATGGAAAGGCAAGTACAATCTCAGACCATTTTTTGTACCTGGAGAACCAGACCAGCAGTGCTTTGCATGCAAGATTACAGGTCTGTGTTCAGTTGCATTTTCACATTCCATTACTGCAATTGCACACGGCCAGTTATGTGCCTTAGCAGCAGCTTACAAAAGCAATTGGTGCTAAACATACAAAATCCACCCCCCAGATGCACACACACACAAGACTAAAAACACTGGTCCTTATTTTTCCACTACAGAAAAAACATGTATTTGCTAGCTGCCTGCCCCCTGCACAAACACTACACCAGCATATTTCCTTGCACTTATACTTGTATGTTGATCCACATATTCATTCGAGCCTTGCAATAACCAAAGATGTATACAGCATTTTGCAATTAGAAGCATCCCAAAAATGCAAAAAAGGCTCCAGTTTTTGCATAAAAAATTCTTCTCCCAGCAGGCAACTGTAACCACCTCTCCAGCTAGAATGTACTGTCTGTTTAAGGTTCCAGAGAAACATAGCGCTAACCCTTTAAGACAGTAAGAGATGAATACTTTTTTTCATTTAAACTATAGGGGAGTTTTACCTAGATAGACTGCAATTTCCTGAGCTCCAGTCTGGCAAAGTGCCCAGGGCTAAAACCCCCCGCCCCCTCCCTTCTTTTGGCAAAAATTACCATGGTGTCTTTAATAGTCAGAAGTAGTTTTTAGGGTCTTGTTTTCACAAAAGATGCCAAGACAAAACTCAGTTGTAAGCAAGCCCGGGTACTGCAAAATTTCTTCCAAGAACTACACTGATGCGCGATGTCCTAAACATACTATCCCCAAATACCCTACGGAGGGATGGTTCAGTACTGAGTCAGAGGGAAGCGGACTGAATCACAAATAGCCATTCCTGCAAATTGCTCTCCCCCCCCACCCCAAGTTTACAATCCGAGCAGTGACCAGGTTGTGGTTAGCTTGGGAAAGCTGATGAGATCACAGTCTGGGGAGATAGAGCCCCAGACAGCCTCAAGTTTTTGTTAATCGGCTCCTTGTTTTGCATGGAGACATGGACAGCAGTTGTTATACCAGGTTTACCATATGTTTATAATATTGTTGTTATGGGAATACATGTATAGGCTGTGTCACTGGCAAGTTGCACTGTTTTCTGCTGGAAGGACAAAACAGAATTCACTGTCCAACGGAGCGCCGAGAGCACGCATACTTCCAGCAAAATTTATCGTAGCATGAGTCACGCTCGGTGCAAAACCGCAAACTTTGTTCGTGCGATGGTGTGCGAGCCCGCTGCAGCGTCTGCACAGGAGCACACAGCACTTCACAACCGTATGCAAGCAATTTGGTGTGCTGCTCCTTCCTCGGGAGGCGGGCAAGCATTGTCCCCATTTTACAGATTTTTTTCCGAGCTTTAAAGCAATTTGCTTAAGGCTGCCCACCAAATCAGTGTCAGGATCTCAAGTTCTGTGGGATCGCCATGTCCAAGACCTCTATGTTCAAGACCTCCGTGTCCAAGACCACCATTTCTCAAATGGGATAAGTAAAGGACAAAGCAGGGATGATAACTCAGTTATGTACATAAGTCTACATCACATAGCAGAAATATTTGCTTCCTCATGTGTCCCAAAATGGTGTTTAGGGCAATGAGTTTCCTTACAGGACACAGGAATAATAATGCGTTTGTGTGTGGGAGACTGTTACCAAAACTATGATGCCTTGAGAAGCCTGCACCATTAGGTGAAGGGCAGAGAGCATCAGTGAGTGTTACTTGCATCTCCAGCAGGTAGGAGCAATGTCAGTGGCTCGAGTGGCTCTGCCACACAGGCGCAGCACAGAATAACTGCTGAGAAGAAATCCTCTTGTCTGATAGCCCCCAACACCACAAAATCCAGGCTGAAGGAGTAAAATATGTTTTGTTTACTGTCAGCCTCACCAACTCCTGAGCCGCTGCTGAAGATCTGGGAGGCAAGAGCAGCTGATCAGAGCAACACACAACCAGTTCAAAGGAAAACCAATTTACACGTTTAGTCTTCTTCTAGACATCAGCAAACAGTGTAAGAAATGGCCAACTCCCCTCCCTGCCTCCTCCCTGCCTGGCCCTGACATGTTGCCATTTTCTGTCCCCGTCTCCATGCAGCCAGTCACATCCCATGCCATGGTTGAGGAGCAGTGTGCAGGGTGTAATTGTGAACGCAGTCTCTGGGGAAGGGCAGCAAGGGATGCAACCGACTGTCCACAGAGGAGCAGAGGCAGAAGGCCAAGGCTGGCTATTGGCCTCAAGTCATACTTGCTGATCAGTGCATCAAGGATTTTAAAGCGCATAGCTGATCAGATCAGCAGCTTGTCCTAGAAGGAGAAAAGTGACATAAAATATGCACAAGCCTTCCTTCTGTCCTGACAGCAGGTTGAGTTTTCAGATGATGTGGAAACAGCAGCCTGCTCTCCTCCCCCCAACATGGTCTCCTCTTCTGCCTTTGCTGCAGCACTGCTGTCTTGTTCCTGACTCTGAAGACTCCACTCCCTCCCCAGCCTTCATGCTGAGGCTCAGGCTCTGGCCAGGGGGCTCCACACCACTGTTGTTATCCCCGCTCAGCCCTTGGCCTTTCTTCTCAGCATGCCAAGCAGGGGCTCATTAGTGTTCCCTGGTGTTAAGCTTTTGTGTCTCAACCCCATCCAGCACCAAGCTGGAACAGAAAAGGGCATCAAATCCCTATTTGGGGGGATACAAAACTTCCCTGTGCTGCCAGCCCAGCCAGAATGCAAACAGGTGATCCCAGAGAGGAAAGGTGGAGTATGCACTTGTGTGATCTGCATGTGCGGGAGCAGTGTGCGAGATCTGTCTGCGAGGACCAGGCACTGACGTTCTGCCTTCAGCTTCTTCCCAAAGAGATCAACTTTAAGTACATTTGACCCGAGATCAGTCCTCTGCATGTATATGTGCATAACATTTTTATGGCATTATTTCTGTGCGCGATGTCTGTGGTATGCGCCTGCTCTGTCATGGGAACACTGCCGTGAACAGAAAAGCTAAAACATGGCACATACTGGTTTTAAGTCTCAGCTGCCCTGTGCCTCACATTGTAATTTGTGTGATTGCAAAGCTGGCTGTAAAATACTACCGCTGCCAGGCTGATAGAATAAGCTATTATGTAAACTGAGGAAAACACAAGAATTGGGCCGTGTCTGTGCAGGAACCACGCTTACAACATGTGCACGTTGCCCCTCAGGAGGAAGAACATGCTACACAAGCAGGTGTGTTTGCACAAACTTGCTGCTTCCACACATGCAGAGGAGCAGGGTGCACAGCCACGTTCATGAAAAAGCTTTATTTTATCCCCACATACTATTTTCACAAGGGATGGATATTTTGTCCTTGGTGCTGCCAGATTCCAACCTAATTAACAGAAATTTACAAAGACATTTCAACAGAAGGTCCCCCTACCAGAGAAACCACCTATCAAAAAGGCAACTCACACACTCTCTCCTCCCATCCCCTCAGCTGCAATCCTTGCCCGAGTTGCTATCACCCCTTGAGTGCTACAAAGATCTCTTCCCCCTAGTGACTGCCCCAAACTTTGCCGAGTCAGAAAACTCAACCTTCGCTTTCTTCCATGCTGAAAAATCCTGCTACATCACCTTCAGGTCAGCTATGCTCCCCAATCCAGTTCAAAATTCCCCCTTTTTAAAGCATTCCAAGGAGCCAGTCCAAGGTCTGCCTTGGACATCCTTCCTCCCTGCTCCCCCATCTGTCTACATCCTCCACAGGTTTTCCACCCAGCATCAGAAAACTGTAGGTGCCAAAGACTCTTCCTCCTCCTCCTTCTCCCCAGGTCCAGCTGCCTGAAACAGGCATTTTTTTCTCCCTACCTCACTGCCTGACAAGTCTCCTTTCAAACACGATCTGATACTTCTTCCCCTCCTGTGACGAAAAACCTCAGAGTCTTTCCCCATGCTTCTCACATACCTCCATCACTGGACTCTCTGTAAAGCATGTGGGATAAAGGTATCATGGAAAACGTTACAGCAAATCATAGGGTTTTGCTTTGATTCTCTTTCTCCTTATTTATTTATTTTTTGAAGGGAGGTAACAAGTCAGAGAGAAGCTGGCTGAGATTTCTGTCGTGCATTTTTTTTTGCAGCAGCAAGATCCTCCATCTTCCTTACTGGATTGAATAGGGTCTCAGGACAATTTAGACTCCCTCCCCCATCTCTTTTTTTTGCTCATATTCTTCAACACATGATGCTCTCCTGCCAGCCTTGACTGGGAAAGCACATATCCTCACTCTCTCCCCCTCTTTCGGCTCCTGCCTCGCTTAGGTTGTGTCAGGACATTAGGATGACGAACATTTGTGCAGCTCAGATTCTTGCGGGTTATTTTTTAACAAAACAACTAGAATCAATGAAACGCGAATGATGGCAGATGACAAACTTAACAGACCTCGCGAGGATGCACCTAGCGTACTGGGAGGCTTTCTGCACCTCACCCCAAAAAGGAAAAAATAACCCTCCAAATTTTAACCAAACCCAGTGCCGATGCTG
>NW_010104466.1:9875-12598 GCF_000699245.1 Pterocles gutturalis | reverse complement strand
ACGGGCTACGAGGAGGAGTGCGCCAAGACGACACCCACGCAGTACTTCTGGTACCGCCAGACCCTCAACATCTCCCCGGCCCTGGAAGCCAGCGGCAGCGTGCAGTGGGAGCAGGCGCTGTGCCTGACGCTGGCCTGGCTCGTGGTCTACCTCTGCATCCTTCGTGGCACCCAGAGCACTGGCAAGGTGAGGGGTGGGCACAGCCCCCCGAGCCCCGGCGGGACCCAGGGAGGAGAAGTGGGTGCGGGAAAGGCAGAAGATGGGGATGCTGCTGTTTGGGGTTAGGGCATCTTCCCAGGAGCAGCTGGTCCTGCTGCTGTTAAGTTGCAACTGAAGAAGCCTCAACCAAAATGCTGGGTGGTATCAGAAAAAATAATCCAGAAAAGTCCTTTAAATGCAGCCACCTGTGCTGCAAGGCCAGACACTGGGCTGCTGGCCCTGCTCCTTGATCTTTGCAAAAAAAAAAAAAAAAAAAAAATAAAAAAAAAAAAAAAAAAGAAAAAGAAAAAAAAAGTTGTCTATGTCTCTTTGCAAGAAAAAAAAAAAAAAAGACAGGCATTTTTGCTCACTTTTTATTCACAGCAGAAGTTAAGGGGAGGGGGGGAAAAAAAAAAAAGCAATGTCCTGGCTGAGCCTGCACTAAGCAGCAGGCTGAGGGATGTAATCCCCAAATCATATTAGCCAAGAAGCTGCAAACCAAGAGTAACCTCTGAAACTCGCTGCAGCTGGCTTTGTGGGCAAAAAAGA
The DNA here is from genome assembly GCF_000699245.1 of Pterocles gutturalis. NCBI lineage: Eukaryota > Metazoa > Chordata > Aves > Pterocliformes > Pteroclidae > Pterocles > Pterocles gutturalis. The sequence goes on along the minus strand of NW_010104466.1, from coordinate 11,851 downwards.
AAAAAAATCGATAGCCAAGGTGCATGGAAAGTGCGTGATGAAGGTAAGGGCTCATCAAGGGGAGTAAATGGGGCTTCCCCTGCCTGCCCCCTGCCCTGTGTGCTGGGAGGAGGCTGTCCCTCTGAGGAAGGGATGGCTGCTGCGTCCCCAGGTGTGGCACAGGAATTCACATTTGAATTAAAATATTTTCAGTCAAGTTTGGTTTTTTTTTTTACCTTTTATGAAGCCTGCTCACCTTCCTCCTGGAGCAGATGAGTTACCTTTGCCTAATGCCTTCCTGACAGACAGGTGCAAGCTGGTGTTACTCCACTAAACGCTGCAGAACTGAGCTTGTAAATGCTGCAGGTGTCTTAAATGTCATTAAAGACATAATAAAGACACATCACAGTGTCTTTATTATTAGTAAAACATTCTTTCACTAAAAACCTAAATCTAAAGTTAGATTTATCTGAAAATACTTGTTTAAAGGTTAACACAAGGTAACAAATGCTTTCTATGAAGCATTTCCAGCACTGTAAGTGAGAAAGAGCTGATCTGTTATGGCCAGTCTTGGGTATTTTTTAGAACAAGGCATTTCCCCTTCTTCCTCCAGGTGGTCTATGTGACGGCCTCCTTGCCGTACTGCGTCCTCATCATCTACCTCATCAGAGGACTCACGCTCCACGGAGCTGTGAATGGGCTCACCTACATGTTCACACCAAAGGTACCGGATTTTTTTCACAAAACCTTATATAGTTACCAAACATATAGGTTTGTTTTTTTAAAAAGATGGAGATATTTCTTTTCCTTACTGGGATATATTTCCTTATTATTCCGTCATTTCCTTATTTGTATTTCATTTATTTCTATTCCTATTGCCTTATTTATTTTGAATTTTTGCAGCAATACCTTGGGTCAGGCAGCTGGAAACCGTGTCTGGGAGCAGTGGGAGGCTGGTTTGCCACCGCGCCCAAGAGCTGCTTGTTTTCTCCTGCAGAAAAAGATGTGCCCATTGCAGCACATTGCTTCCAGCCGGAGCTGCACCCCTGCCCCAAACTCACCCCTGAGCTCTGGTGGGCGCATGAAGGGGCCGGTCCCCATCGCCATCCTGCTCTCCCTGTCTGCTTTTGCAGCTGGAGCAGCTGTTGAACCCCAAGACATGGATCAGCGCAGCCACGCAGATCTTCTTCTCGCTGGGGCTGGGCTTCGGCAGCCTCATCGCCTTCGCCAGCTACAACGAGCCCAACAACAACTGCGAGCGGCACGCCGTCATTGTCTCGCTCATCAACAGCGCCACGTCCATCTTCGCCAGCATCGTCACCTTCTCCATCTACGGCTTCAAGGCCACCTTTAACTACGAGAACTGCGTCAACGGGTAGGAGGGTATTTCACTTTTTTTTTTCCACCACGAGAGTCAGAGAGGAACTCGAGCTGCCAGTCCCTGCTCCTTGCCAAAAGGCAAATGGTGGGGGTGTGGACGTGGGACCGGAGGGCAAAGGGGCAGAGGTGCTGGCTGGTGCTGGCCAGTGCCCAAAATCCCAGCTGGCTCACTCCCAGGTGCCTGAGAGCGGTGGTTCAGGTGCAGGAGCTGCTCCTTCTGAAGCAGAGATGATGCCAGCATGCTGCCAGCATCCCAACACCTCGCTGGGAGTCCCATGGCTGTGTCTCTCCCCTGGGACACCAGAGCCCTGGGGCGGGCAGAGCATCCCTGCGTGGGGGCTGCTGGAGAAGAGGATGGGGGGAAAAAAAAAACCAGTGTTGTTTTTATGCCTTGCCCTGAAAGACATCCTGTTCTTCATCGTCCTTCCCAGGGTGATCCTGCTGCTGATGAACACTTTCGACCTGGAGGAAGGCTCTTTGACAGCAGAGAACCTCACTGAGATGAAGGACTACCTCATGGCCACCCGCCCGCAGGAATACACACAATTATCACCGCAGCTCAAAAACTGCAGCCTGGAAGCTGAGCTGGACACGGTGGGTCGCTGCGGTGTGCTGAT
>NW_010104466.1:0-9620 GCF_000699245.1 Pterocles gutturalis | reverse complement strand
AAGCAGGGCTGTGCTGGTTTCTATGTGCTTCAAATAAATCAGATTGAATAAATCATCTGCCGCTGCTGTGCAGAACCACAGCCACGGGTGTATTTTTTCTTTGTGGAGGATCAGTGTCATTGGTCCCTATTCTTATGTCCCTGATGGAGCTGAGGAGCTGCCTGTAACTCATTTTTTCCCCCTCCTGGCGGCCAGGCTGTCCAGGGAACAGGACTGGCGTTCATCGTCTATTCCGAAGCCATCAAAAACATGGAGGTGCCACAGCTGTACTCCGTGCTCTACTTCTTCATGCTGCTGATGCTGGGCATCGGCAGCATGCTGGGGAACACCGCCGCCATCCTCACGCCGCTGACCGACAGCAGGTTCCTCGCCGCCCGCTTCCCCAAGGAGGTGATCTCGGGTAAGTGCCCGCCGCGGGCAGCGCTGGCCACGTGTGTGCAAACGCCCCGGTGTCCCACAGCCAGCGAGGGTCCCTTGGAAATCAGTTGTCCCACCTTAAACCCTGTTTTAGCTGGGTGCAGCAGCAACAGCAGATGCTGTGCGCACACACGTGTGACAGGGCTACGGCCAAGGCTGGGCGGTCCTGGCTCTGCTGGGATGCTGTGCTGTGACTGCGCAGCCGTTCAAGGCTACACCAGCCCAGTCACACACAATTCCCCCTATTCCAAAGGGAAGAAATTCTCTTTCTTGTCTGAGAAAGCTGCTGCCCAGCAGAGATCAGTAGAAATCCCACCAGTTTTTGAGTCATGCAAAGTACAACATTCGTCCCACGCGATCAGATTTCTGGGTGTAATGGGAGGTCCCCATTTTATCCACGCAGGTGCTGTGTGCTTCGTTAACTGTGTGATTGGCCTCATCTTCACCATCGAGGCTGGAAGTTACTGGTTTGACATCTTCAACGACTACGCAGCCACCCTCTCGCTGCTGCTCATTGTGCTGGTGGAAACCATCGCCGTGTGCTACATCTACGGGATCAGAAGGTAAAGGCTCGATCCCTCCTTTCTTCACAGCAGCATAAAATAAATAAAATACCACCTCAGGCTGAATTTTTCTCCTACATGATGACATCAGGATGGCAAAGGGGTCTCCCCTGCTCTGCAGACCCCTCCCAGGGCGCCAGCCAGAATGATCCTCCCCTGTCCCATCTCACATGTTTAATGCTGTAGGTGGTTTTGAAGGAACTCGCATCGAGGTATTGATTGAACATATGCAGCTCTTCTCAAACCTGTTGTTTTTTTTTTTTGTGTTGTTTTTTTTTTTTTTTTCTAAACACAGATTTGAGAAAGATCTTCACACCATGATTGGACACAAGCTGAACTGGTATTGGAAAATTATGTGGGCTGTTGTGAGCCCTTTGCTGATTGTAAGCCTATTTATATTCTACCTCACTGACTACATCCTCACAGGAACACTGCAGTACCAAGCATGGGATGCCACACAGGTAAGATCATTCTGCTTTGGGGTTTTAATTATTTTTTTAATTACTATTATTATTATTATTTTTTTAAAACTTTCCTTAATTCCTGCAGGGGCACAGCCTTCCTTCCTAATGCCATTGTTCCACAAAGCTGCCTCTGAAAGCTTGCAGCTGAAGCTGGGGCAGGCAAAGACTTAATTTTGTGGAAAGGGAAATCTTGATCTAGTGACAACAATGCCATGGGTCTGTAAAACGGGAGTGAGTGATTTCCCACTACCATTCTTTATTCATCCTTTGAAACAGTAAAACTTTATTCATGTTAATTGAAGACCTACACATCATCCTAAAAACCACTATTTGAACAGACAAATTACTTTCAAAGTGTGGTATTTTGAACAAAATTAGTGGTATTTTAACAGCATGGGAGCTGCTCCTGGAATGAATAGTTCACACAAAAAAATGTATTTGAAATTTTGCAGCCATGAGAACTGATGTAATATTTCTGAACACCTTCCTCCCTGTGCACCGTTTCTGACACTGTCAGCAAAGAGCAGCACTTGAATCGCTTGTTTATCTCCATGCCAGCTGTCTGCACATCTTTAACCTGGGGCAAGAGAAGGCACCTGGAGCCACTGAATACAGGGGGCATGATGTGCACAGCGGGGGGAACTGATGGAGAAACGGTCACCACCTTGCAGATGAATACATGTGTACAAGAGGAGGGGGAAGACAAACCATACAATCCCTGTCCTTGCTTTTTGCCTGGAAAAACAATGACTGCCTCCCCTGATAAGCAGATCTTGGGAGTATTGTAGCAACTCTATCATTTTTCCAGGAAAACGGAAAAAAAATACAATCCCTGTCCTTGCTTTTTGCCTGGAAAAACAATGACTGCCTCCCCTGATAAGCAGATCTTGGAGTATTGTAGCAACTCTATCACTTCTCCAGGAAAAGGGAAAAAAAGGGGAAAGGGAGCAGCCTGCTTGCCCGTCGTGCCTAGTATGTCTCTTTTCCAGTTGGGGGGCTGTTTAGGGGCAATAATGTTTATTGGCTTTAAACCAGAAAGCTTTGCCACTTCATTCCCCTATACATTTTTCTTCATGGCCAAAGCCCTTTTGTCCGAATGCTGACCTGTGTATTTATCACAGAGGAATTACTGCTGGGTAAGTAATCCTTGCTTTCATAACCTTTTGTGGAAACGTTCCTAGTGTGCAGGAGCAAATTACCCCTGTTGTTTTCTTGTCTTCACCAATCTGGGACTTGCAGTGGGCCAGCATGAGCCCACAGGCTCCAGGAGAGGAAGAGAGACCTGACAGAGGTCAGGGCCCCGCCAGCTCATTAAGAAACATGAATCAAGCCAAAAATCTGCTCTTTACCAACGCTTGCACAAGTCTTCCCCAATATTTTTGTCACCAGCTCTGTTCCCGAACAGTTGGACACAGCAAAGCACTTGCGATGGCCATGGGCTGCAGCCCCCAAGTGCTTCTCAGATGGCACTGGGACACCAAAACCCACCGATCCCCCCAGACCCAACGCTGTTTCTCTCCCTTGCAGGGGCAGCTGGTGACCAAGGATTACCCGAGCCAGGCGCTGGCAGTGATCGGGTTGCTGGTGGTGGCATCCACCATGTGCATACCCCTGGGGGCACTACTAACTTTTATGCAGAAGAGACTGAAGAGGGAAAACGTTTCGACCGTTGCATGAGTGGTAACAGTGGGATTTGGGAAGACCTCACCCCCCTCGTCAGTGACCGGGTGCTTCTGGAAGACAGCAGCAACCATTACTTGTAGTGGCTATTTATAGAGTTGAGAATCGTGGGTGCTATTCTGACCAAAAAGTGCTCTTAGCAGGTTCCACAATAGTTTTGAAAAAAAAAGAAAAAAAGAGCCCTTCTGTAACAAGATGAAGCTTTAAAATGGCCTCTGTAAGAGGGGAAAAGAAACAGAGGAGCAGCCCACAAATTAACCAGCAGGTAATTCTTTTCCACTCTGTTGTAGCACTGCCTGTGTGGAAACATGACCAACCAGCTCAGCATGTTCCTGCACCAAAGTACCAGCAGATACCCTTACCCTTCAAGAAAGCCATGCTCAAGCATGCACATTATTTGAAATCACATCTGTATTTCATTAGCAGGTGAAACTGTTGAAGTCTTGTAATGTGAACGCAATGATCTTTCCTACTGAGAAGTCAGCAGGATGGTATTTCAGATGTGACAAAATTCTGCTTTTATATTTGTGTCCAGTAAAGCAGTTATATATACATATATGTATGAGCTGCAGAAGTTTTCTCACCTCCAGAAGTAAACTTCCTCTTGGAGTCCGTAATCATGCACCGTGCTGTACTTTGTATTCGCTAGGGATGCACTTTAAGCACACTAGAACTCTGTGATAAAGCTGCTTTACAAGCCCCGCCCCCCTTGAACAAAAGTAAGCCATAGAATCAGCTCTGACAAAGTTCATATCCAGGTACACTTTAATCAGCAGATGTAAGGATCCAGCAGTTGGACAGAACTGGTTCATTTCCCTATGTGAACTTGTATAAAGAAAGCAACATGTTCAAACTGTAAGCTTCCTGTAACAGAACACAGTAAAACCATATCTATGAACTTTAAAGAGGCCACGTTGCAGAACAACCTCAGAGACAAACTCATGGGACGCGGGTTCTTAGTGTCTCACCTCTGTAACCATTAGAGGATGGCAAGTGCCTTATAAAAGAGGGATTAGTTTCAGACAAACCTTGTTAAAGCACACCAACACAAGTCTCTCGGGCCGGGGCAAAAAGCAGGAGGGAATTGTACAGCCTTTAGGGGTGGGAGAAACCTTCACAATGCCAACCAACACAACACGCTTAGTGTGCAACAGCTGCTAGAAACAGGAGATGCCTGACTCCACTAACAAAGGAAAGACAGCTTTTTCACATTTCAGTTTATTAAAAATGGATACCATAAACAAGACCTGTACAAAAAAATATCCAAAATTGCCCAGAATTTCGTAGCAGTTACATGGTGAGAAGTTATCGTCTTGGGCCCCCTCTTCCTCTTCCACGACCTCGGCCTCTCCCACGGCCTCTGCCACGGCCTCTTCCAGCAACTTAAAAGATGAAACAAAAAGGGTAAAAAAAAAAATCAAGTGAGACCCAGGCATACTTTCATTTTGATTAAAACTTTCTGTATCAAGCATAAGCAACATAATGTCTCATTGCAGGGAAGCAGTAAGTCATATACCAAGTCTGTTAATGCTCAGTAAGTTTCAGACAATATTTGGACTTTTTGTGTTGGATTTTTCAGTATACAATTGCCATAGGCTACCCTCTGTCTTTGGCTTCACTGCAGAAAACAGGGAGATACAGCATCACAGCTGGCTGCTTCCAAATGCTCTGACAGAGAACTATGATTCATCTTGGGCTTTTTTGATAAAAATATAGTTTTTCAGGCAACAGAAAAAGCATGTACAAAACAAGAGGATTTTGTTACTATTCATTACAGTAGAAAAGATTGGGTTTTTTTTGCCAAGGCTCGTGTTGTGGTTTATAAAGTGCTCTGCTAAAGGGAAAACACAAGTTTTAACTCAGCCTTTCTCAGGCACCATGTGAAAGGGCAGCATTTTGAAAGGATCCCACCACCCAGCAGCTCCTACTGTTTTCAGTGATGCGTCTCAGGCCAACGCCTTGGCTGTGTGCTCCTACTTTTAAATACCACTATTTAATAGTAAAGGGAAAACAGAGTCACAGAGCTATTCAGGCTGCAAGCAACTGCTAGAGGCCGTATGATCCATATGGTGATAACACAATATTTTACCCCTAAAGAAACATGACCTGTCTCATCGGGTTGCAAGGCCACTCCAATTTCTCCATGTGGTCAGATTATTTTTAATGGACAGGAGAGAAGCGGAACGCTTTCAGGAGCTTTATCCTCATTCTCTGTAAGGACAGCAGCCCTAACACTTGCGCTTTGTGCTACACAGACCTGAGCGTTCCTTGTACCACCTCAGCAAGGTAAGCACACCAGTCCAGAACATACCCATGGATCAAAGACCACACAGTCAAACATTCAAACACCAACTACAGGAGAAATGGTACTACATTATTTTAGAGCACAATTAGCTTTCACTTGAAACACTATTTTGAAAACACACAGATCAACTGTTGGGCAAAATATATATCGTCTGAAGACAACCTACAGATTTTCTGGGGTCTACTGGATATTAATGTTTAAGAGTGGGGATTAAAACTGAATAACTCTCTATACTGTTAGGTTTCTAAGGAAAAGGTTTTTGTTCAACAGCCTTTTGAAAAAACACTCCAGGAAGAGCGCAGAGCGGAACACAACTGGGAGCCAAAGCCAGTGAGCTGCTCATCCGAATACTGCCTAGACTCCCTCAGATTCTCAAATCTCTCAGATTCAGTTCTCTGATAGATTATTTTTATCCACAATCAAGTGAGATTTCAGTGAAGCATTCAGCACTGTTCAAGAGGCTGTTTTGTACTTTCTCATTAGGCTATGTGAAGTTCCCCATACAAACTGGGGAAACACAGCAGACATTTGAAGAGGAGGAAATGTAAATCTCTTTGGTGTCAACACTGAGACTGGGATAGGTTAAAACTTCCTCAAGCTCAAAAAATTTACATTTTTAAAAAGCAGATGTATGAAAAGCCATACACATAATTTCACACGAAAGAAAACCCTACAGATGCTAAAGGTGGGCAAGAGAGACTTAGCCAGTTCAGTATCAAACCCTCAAAGACGAAAGAACTAGCTGCCCAACACAGATATTGAGACACTCAAATCAGTTGCCTCCAGATTCCGAGTACTAAAACGCACAAAAAGACAGGACAAACACAGGCTGGGAAAGCACAGACTAACCTGCTTCTCTTTTCTTGGATTTGACTTTGGGTTCAACGTCCACTAGCAAAGTATCCAGAGGCAAACTGTCCGGCAGAATGAAGTATCGGATGTTGTTCCCTCGAATACTGAGTGTTTCCAGCTGTACAGGTTCTCTGTTCTTCAGCGTCATTTTCACAGCTTTGAGATGCGTGTTCATGCTGACATCCACTCCTGAAACAACACAAGACTAATTTCAGGGGTGAACGCCTACAAAATGGTCCCTTGTTGGCTTTTTTTAAGTATGCACATGCTTCGAGATTTATCCTGTTCATTAACACCTGCTTCTGCTATTCACTAATTAAGCCTCTAACTGAAGGAAACTACATGTCTTCTTCTTAAATGATGCTTGCTAGTTTATCAATTGCTGCCTTCAACACCTCACTGCTAGAGATTGTTATCTGCATCTTTGGGACAGCTGTAGCAATTCTGTAAATGGTTAAAACAAGTAACTTGAATAACAAATTAACTGCTGATTATTACAGAAGTCTAATGCTAGTCAAGGCAAAACAAACCTTTGAGGAGGAAAAATAACCTTATCATTTCCTCTTTCTCTGTCTTAGAAAAAGTCCATCGGCCAAAGGAGCATTTATTTTCCAACAAAATACATCTAATACTAGTGCAACCCCTTCTGTGAAAGTACGTAGAATACACTAGTACAAGGAACAATCACTGCGGTTCCAAACTCTGTGAACAGCCAGTACCATGCCCCCCACACAGCGCTAAGCACAGTCCAAAACCAGAAAGTGTCTCAGTTGAATGAATGTATTGAATAACAGCCCCAAAAAGCATTAAGAAGCACCAGATATTAATTTTATTTTGCGTATCACAAGTCTTGCATGGGATTTGGTCTCAAACTATGACAATCAAAATGAGAGTAACTTTTTCAGACCAAAAATTTAGGCAAAAGATGGAAGCTGTCATTTACAAACACCTGCTGATTCCGTGACAGGGCACCCACACAAGCAAAATGTTTAGTGTGTTCAAACTTCTATACTAACAACCCTTTGTAGTAAAAACAATTATTGTCTTGTTTCACAAACACAGAAAGACAAACTGTAACATGTTTTACTGAAGCAAATAACATAAGTGAGTAGCAGGCCAGAATGATGAGAACTGCTGTGCTGTGCTTATGCCAGAGATTTTTCTACCTTCTCCCCTTAATTCTAGATTTTATCCAGCTCTCCAACACCTGCATTCCTCCTAACCCACCTCCTTCGTTTGTATAACATATGCACTACACGAAACCCGCCCCTTCAGCACGCCTGCTCTGGCCAACTGCCACAACAGGGGGAAATCGTACAGTTTACAGCTGGCACAGCAATTACAAACGCGGTACCGCGTTCGCAGCAGTATAAAGGGAAGATTTGTCATTTTAGAAATACAGATCTCATTCAAAAGTTTTTACAGATTCTTAGCAGAAAATGGGAGAGACTTTGCTCATGAATTAAGCCTGCGAGAGCACTGAGGTCAGGAGAGAAGCAGTTTGTTTGCTTCCTACCTACCTGAGTTCAACACTGCAATCAGATACCAGGGCTGTGCACTCAGGACTAATCAAAGCTGATGGATCCCACTGCAAAATAACGCCAGTTTTTAACTGCCAGACCTCAGCGGATTGCTGCTGGCCAAAAAAGCACCTCAGCAATCCCCTGGAATACAACTCTGCCAAGCTTGATTTTTTTTTTTTTTTTAACAGTATCTGGGCAGAAGAGCTTCTAAAATAAGTCTGGGGTGAGTGAAGGGAAGGAGATCAAGCACATTCATCAACTTAACTGTAAGGGTTTGCTTCAACAAATATGATGTGCCCCACCTACACACACACACCTGATCGTCTCTGAAGTAATGCCAACACGAATGTTCACAGAACAATATCCCTCACTAATATTATTAAAGCAAACAAAATAGTCTGCACGCTTTTCAATACCTATGGGAACCATACAACAAACAGCCAAGGCTTGTCCTGCAACCATCAGTTCAGTGATACACAGAATCACCTACAAGACAATAACACCCACAAACTTATATGATATGACAGACCTTTGGCAGCAGCAAGGGATCAGACTCTTGACACCTGCTTGCCCCGTATCTCCTCACCAAGCTATCTGTTTTCACATCAGTTTCATGAAATCAGTGCAAGTACATGCAAAGATGCATTTCCACCTAAGTCCACCTTAACCAAGGCTAAAACATGCTCAACAGAAGTAATTAATTTCTAATTAAAATTGCCTACACACAAAGTTTAACAGATTTAAGACCATATCAATACTTAACATTTGCCATTTATCTGTACTACCACTAAAAAAAGTCCCCCTCTTCTGGCGATTCAGCTGTAAGGTTTTTATGTGACCATGCCTTATTACAATTTCACAAATAAGAGTCAGATGTACTGAAAGACGTTATAAAAACCTAGCTGCGTATCCACTCCACCTCAATATGGTAGTAAAACTACCTCACCATCATTAACACGCTGATAAAATTCTAAGAGAATACTATGCTTACACCAGCTTTGCCACTGGTTTGGAGAAGTTTACTTCCTTCACCCCCAAGTCTGTCAGCAAAGCCTGCAGTCTGGCTCAGAGGCTTCACGGACTACAACCAGTTTATTCCCTCACAGCAACTTCTACAAATGTCCAGGCTCTTCTACAACAAACACATCTTCACCTTGCATATAATGATACAAATTAAAAAGAACACCTCCTGTATCTTACAGAGAAGGTCTCTACAAGAGTGGGTACAAAATGAAAAAGCTCAGCCCAAACCACAGCTGCCAGTTGTTATCAAAAAGGTAACAGGCAATGCTTTGCCATCGTCTCCCCTCCGGCCATACCTGTGATAGTTCCATGCACCTGTGTGCCATTCTTCAGTTCAATCGTCACTGTCTCATGGCTCAACTTCATTAGAAACCTATCAGTTAAAAAAAAATAAATATATCGTTCACTCTCAGCCTTACATGTTTAATATCCCATTACTGAAAATCAGGATCAGCCAAGCATTCACGCATCTCGAGCTCCCAAAGACAGCATTCCCAGGGTCCAAGAATTCTGCTGGAGACGTTCAGTAACGCACGACCCAAGAGCCAGCCAGAGAACCCGAGCAAGCCCCACGGCCCACCCAACCGCGGGGCGCCGGGGCACTTGACAGCCGCACCGCTGAACCCTGCAACCTCCTTCCAGGCCAAACGGCCGTTACTCTATAAAGGAGGAAACATTTTAAAACTTGTTAATACTCCAGGAAGCCAAGTCTAGCCAATCCGGGACTTTTTTTTCCCCCCGAAAGGGCAGTTTTACACAACAACCTGCGCAGGCCCCGCTCCAGGAGCCCGCC
>NW_010104465.1:0-2042 GCF_000699245.1 Pterocles gutturalis | reverse complement strand
GCCGCCCGGCCAGTAGGTACCAAGTGACACTTTCTTCCGTTTCCTTTTTTTTCTCCTTCTGTTGGAAGGAAAGCATCCTAAGAGAGGCTGAAGGTGAGAAATCAAACTGCAAGTCCGAGACTGTTCTGCTGTATCTCATAAACATCTGTATAAATAGGGTTCAAAAAAGAGAAAAGAAAAAAAAAAAAAAAGAAAACCAGATCGTGTTCGCTTATTTTTCTTGTAAATGGTGATCTGATGGGGGGTTGGGGATTTCCTTTTTTTAATTATTGGTGAATTCCTGAAATTCAGGGAGGTTTTGAGGGTTTGGTTCTTTTTTTTTTTTTTTTAAATTTCTGATGCACTTTGTGGAAGTCAGTATATATGTAAAAGATATTTAAAATGTTGAGTTAACATTTCACTCAAACACGTAAGTTAAGGTCTCTTAAAGAAATTAAATGCGTTTATCTGTATGGAAAAAAAAATCTTGACATATTTTCATTTTGGTATTATTAAAGGACTCTGAACAATGTAATCACGGGTTTGTTCTTATTCGTGCCCCCTCCTTCCCCCTGCCCAGCCCTCGCAGGGGTCAGGTTTTTAGCAGGAGCCCTCGCACCCCTCCCAGTCCCCCCCTTACAGTGGCTGTGATTAAAAATCCGCCAGGCATCCATGGCCGCGAGGGGACGGAACCGGACCCGGGCCAGGCGCGCTGAGGCGCTCCGGTCGCTCTTTTCAAACCGCCTTAGTTTTGTTTTTTTGGGTTTTGTTTTGGTTTGGTTTTTTGGGTTGTTTTTTTTTTTTTTTAATAAATTTAAACCGAGTCCGAGCCCCGCTCCACCAGATGGGAACCACGCCCAGCCCTAAGCGCCTTTGGTGCGACCGGCCCCAAACCCGAGTGAAACCAAACTGAGCAGGAACTATTTTTTTAATTTAGAAAGCCTTTAGCGCCACAAGGCTGCCTCGGCTGGGAGGTGATCTCGGGGGAATAAATCGCTAGAGTCAATACTCCGGAAAAGACATTTCATGCCTAAATGAAAATCTTGTTAAATGTTATTAATTTTGACTTAGAGCACACAGCAGCCCCCTGTGCCTTGTATTCCCTTATTAGGGATTCATGTCTTATCAAATATCTAATTAATCTCCTAGACATCATTTGTTCTGGCCAACTTTATCTCAGCTGGTCCACGGGGAAAACTCCGAATATTCTCGGTGACAAAGCTCCCTTGAAGATCCTTTTAATTGTCCAAATTAACTGCACCAAATTTGCATGTCAAACGGTAAAGGGCAACCTGAGATAAAATGTAAACGTTTTAAAAGCCCCAAACTAAGCACTTGATTTGATAACTAGGCTTTTTAATGTTATGGAAGACAACTGCTCCTTTCCTTTTCAAAGACAGTTGATCTATGCAAATAGTGAATTGGAAATGCTTATGTCCCCATGCAGTCAAATGGTCCTTGCATGTTATTTGAATATCAGTGGCTCTGCTATTGAAAAGGTTCAAGGATGCTCTCTGACTTCTTTGTGATTACTCAGTGCAGCGTCTTATTCTGAAGAAAAAAAACTCGGGAATAATTAAAGGCTGGGCTAAGGCCTGGGAACACATTTGGGACAGGAATCTCATTTAGACAGGCTCTTTCAAAATAAGGCACAGTTAAATTGACCAGAAGGCAATTATTGAAATGAAAATTATTTTCACTCCCTTTGTCTCCTGACCACCAACCTAACAGCCACAGTATTTTTTTTTAAAGGCAAATTGTTAAATGAGATAATTGTGTTATAAAAAAAAAAAGGGGGGGGGAGGAAAGGGAAAAAAAGTTAATTTAGTCTGCCCAGTACAGATTGGAGGAATACAAATATTTTAATCCTCCATAAAACAGGGAATGCAAATAACACGGGGAAACGGATTCTGCTGTCGGCCACCAACTGCAATAAAGACGTTGCATTAAAGAAAATAAATCTGCCGTGAATACTAATCACCGTCCCACCTCCTCCACGCCGCGGCCGCACAAAAGCGGTCGGGCAGCGGCGGCACCGGAACCGGCTCTGCCCCGGGGCGGCA
>NW_010104464.1:323-1150 GCF_000699245.1 Pterocles gutturalis | reverse complement strand
GGGAGGGAAGCTGAGGGTCTGCAGAAGCCAGCGCTGCGGTACCTAAAGCGATGGTGCTTGGGGACGTCACTGCACACATGGTGGCACTGGGGACCGCGGGAGAGCTCAGGTTTGGCATTGGCCTCCCCACCACAGCCGTGCCAGTCCCACCGGTCCTTCTGGCCGTGCCCACGGGAGCAGGTCACCTCCTCGTCCTCATCTCCTGGCCAGGCAGAGCCGAGCTGTGCCGGCAGACTTTCGCCAGCACCAGGATGCTGGGGGTGCCCTCCCGGCCCCACGCACGGCTCGAGCGAGGCGCTGCAGGGCTCAGAGACACAAATCCTGCTGCTGAGGCCGAGGAGCCTTTGGTTGCCCCCTAAAGCAATCTCAGCTCAGCTCCTCTGGCCCCGACGCACTCTCCCTGGAGGAACCCCTCCGAGTTCTTCCCGTTTGGCTGCAGGTGGGACCAGTCTCCCCACAGCCGGCTCCTCTCCATTCCTGGGGGGTCACTGCGTGAGGAAAAGAATACTACAAAGAAACAGGATGAAGACGCTCCAGCACCCCACCACCTGCCATGCCATCCCCGAGGGGACGGGGACCGGGTCTGCCACATTCCCACTGCCGGCCCCGTGCACCCCTGCCCGGGGGAGCCTCCACGCTCCGCCACCAGCCTCTGATGCGGCCGGGAAAGAAAATCGGCTAAGCTCCCAGCGAAGGCAGCCTCCGCCGCAGCCCTCTGCTCTCACAAAGCCCTCTCCGCTCTGAACCATCTCTCCCATTGGAGCAGCCCGGTCACCGCGTCCTGCCGCCTTATTTCTTCTCCCCTTGCCCGTCCCCAGCTGGCGTCC
>NW_010104464.1:0-231 GCF_000699245.1 Pterocles gutturalis | reverse complement strand
AGGCGATCAGCAGGATCTGGAGGGAGATGGTGACGGTGACAGGCATCAGCGCCGGGACCAGCCTCCTGCCCACATCGCCGTGTGCTGGCAGGCAGACCCCAGCCCTCGCCCACCCCCCCAGCCCTGCTCGGTCCCCTACCTCGGCCATTCGCTGGTCCTCCTCCACCGGGACGAACTTGTCATGCATGCCGTGGACCAGGAGCACCGGCACGGCCAGCTCGGCGTGGTAAA
>NW_010104463.1:0-1808 GCF_000699245.1 Pterocles gutturalis | reverse complement strand
CCGATGGAAAGGTGGCTCTGGGCCCACCAAAGCATCTGCCAACCCAGTGCAGGGGTCTGTCATCCTCTGAATCAAACACAGGAGGGCAGAGGACTCGAGAAGACGGCTTGAAAATCCAGAGATGAGTCTAAAGAAAAAATGAAACCACATTAGATTGAAAATAAAGTCATGCTACTAAAGGTTTAGCTAACCAGCTGCAGCGCTCACAGTTCATTAAGAACGCTCCGTTGCAGCAGGCTTTACTGGTTTATATAGAGTGACTGCAGTCAGCCAGCTCGTTTTCTGCATTAAAGTGTAAATATCACTGGAGCTCACATGAAATCGCTGCAGGTTGGCCAGGTGTGAATATCTACCTGCCCTACAACCACACCATCACCAGCAAACACACATTGTTCACCGAGAGCAGTGGCAATATCAGGTGTGTTCGAAGGTTTCCTCTAAGCTAGTAACTACAGTTTAAATCTTGCTTTGGAAGTTAATGGAAAACAAATTCTTTGATCTCAGTAGGTAGCAGGATTGATGAAAAATGCTGAAAATACAATAATGTCCTGGCAAGAAGACTACAAAACCCTAGCCTCATTCTGGGGCATTCTTGCATATCTTCAGCAGTCAGTCTCATCCAACAGGGTTCCTGATAAACTTGCTGTGTGGCTTGACTGTCACAAATTCACCTTGAATTCACAGTCCAAAAAATGTCCTTTTTCCACTCCCATTTGCTTCCAAGGGAAATGCATCTCTGTCTGTCTCTGTTTCCTGAAAGGAGGCTTGGCTTCCATACATTTTTTGGGGAAAAAAAGTACATTTATTTAATTTTTCTTGTCATTCTCCATTCATATACAAAGTACACTGTCAGAGTAGAAAGAGCGATCCCAGATTTTCCATGAACATTGTTTCAGTGCTTTGAGCAGAGGGAAAGTTGATATTATGGCTCTTGAATAAAAGATTTATAGTTTTTTACACTTCCCCCCAGTGGAAATGGAGATGCCCAGTATCTCCTTTCCTACAGCCTTCCCACCCCTCTGACAGCTCCTATTTGCACATCATAGCTTCTAACTGAGGCTTCACCAGGAGGATCATTTGACACCTGACCTTTAAAAACATTTTAGGGCTGTAAAATGCACTATTGCAAATGAAAGCCCTGCAATTCTCCTACTGTCTTTGAGAAGCTCTGATCAACCAGGACTTACACCGTGATCGGTGGCGGTGATGTTTGCATTCCCACACAACCCAAGGCAACGGTGTTCCCAGGCTTTGCACACCAAGGTCCTGAGCGAGTCAGGTTTTTTTTGAAAGCATTTTCCAGTAATCCTTCCAGCTCAAGCTGTGATCTTGTCAGATTTTAGAAGCAAAACAGGTTTGGTCAGAGCTTGGATGGGAAAGCTCCAAGGAAAACTCCAGTGCTCCAGGAAGCGGTGTGGGTAATTCAGCTCCTGGCATCCTTCCCTCCGTCTGAATAAATATTGAACCAACCTCCAACCATGCTGCTGCAGGAAGAAACATTGTGCTGCTGGTGGGAGATGCAAATGCAAAGGTGTCAGCAAACAGGGTCACTGGAGAGCTCAAGGTGCTGTTCCCGGTTGTAAGGTTGCTCATCTTTGCGCTCTTGAGCAATATTCATGAGCGACAACATTACAACTCCTTAAAAAAATCTCTCACTGGTTAAATTAAACTGTGTACCCTCTGAACTCTGTTGTTTGCTGGGTTTCCCATCAAAACTGTGCATTTTTTTAGCAGAAAAGTGGATTTTTGACCAAACTTTAAAAGCTCATTTAAAAATTTATATTATTTTATTTTTATTTTATTCTTTA
>NW_010104462.1:0-12598 GCF_000699245.1 Pterocles gutturalis | reverse complement strand
TGTGGGGGGCAAAACATTTGTCTTTCCTTACTCAATGCATTCTGTAAGAAAAAAAAACAACCCAAAAGCCCACCCAGCCTCCTTTAGCTGCCTGAGTCTCTGAATGCCATTTGTCGGGGGGCCCGTAAAAGGGGGGAAAAAAGTTAAAACAATACTTTATTCGTCTTTCTGAGAGCAGAGCAGCCTGTTGCTGAGCTTGTTTTTCTGGAGTCAAAGTCAGGATGTGTTTCTGGAGGCTGTAGTTCTTTATCTATCTACGCAGATCTATGTGAATATATATTTAATCCACTGGAAACCTCTCTTCTTGCGTAGTTCCTCCTCCTTGAGGAGCAGAAACTTTTTATCCAGCAGTAATCTGCTCTCCCCCCCCCACACACATATCAAAGCGCAGAGCTCGGTGCACAAAAGCTCTGCAGCAGTTTCTGCTCGGGACCCCAAGGCTTGCTCTGTGCCCCCTCCTCGCCAGCCCCAATTTGTAGGGTTTCTCCCTAAATTTGTGCCTGGTGAGTGTGGCAAGAGGAGGGAGCACTCTGAAGTACCAGATGTGCAACAACATGCAGCCGGGGGGGGGGGAAAAAAAAAAAACCAAAAAAACTCTGGAATGTCATTTTTACAATCATGCAGGAGTGGGACTAAGCACTTATTTCTCCAAGTGAATGCTTTGGGTTTGCCGAGAGCTCTGCTTGCCAAATGTCTGCCTTCCCCGGGCGGGCTGGGAAATGCCCGAGCAGGGCAGATGAAGACCTGGGGGTCTGCTGGAAAAAGTTTTCTGGGTGTTTTCTGAGTTTGTAGCGGCTGCTTGGAGGCATCGGTGCTCCGAGGTCTTTTTCTATTGTATTTCATAAAGGGACGGACTAAGAAACGGTTTGGCAAAGCTGTGTTTGCAATCTGAAAAGTTGAAATGGATGGAGTTGTGCAGGGTAACTTGAGAATCGCAGTGAGGAGTGCTCCGCAGAGCTGAGCTCTCTGGGATTCAGCTTTCATGCTTGATTTTTGTGTGCTCTGGGCATTTTTTCCAGGCAGTGGTGTTTGTAGGGCTGTTTGTGTGTTACCAGGACAAACGCGTGTGGGATTCTGTATATGGCAGCGTGATTGCAAGTTATTGTAATTTCTAGGTTCTTAAAATGACCTTAAAGAAGAAAAAGTGGGTGTATGAGGAATGCTTTCATTAGTGGTTTGCTTGCAAAGTCTGAGCAAGATGGAAAATTAAGTTGCTAGTCAGTGAATCAAATGCCTCCAGAACATCACTGTGGGGAAAGTTAGCGGCAGGGGGGGAAATTTGGCGGCGGCGGGACCTGCCACAGGAGTTTGTGTTGTACTTCAAAAGTAACAGACTGTTAGAGCAGTTTCCTGACGAGAGGAACACTGGGATGATCCTAGCTCATCTTGAGTTCCCTTTTTGTGCAGCCAGCTTGTCAGGCTGATCTGTTACTTTGTATTAGTTGAAAACTAAATATTACCAGTCACAACTATTTCAAAGGGAAAATGACAAAGTTTTCCTTTTCCTTTTTGTCTGTGCTAGTGTTCTAGTGGTTTCAGAGCATCCTTAGGCGTTTTGCCTGTTGGTGGATATCCTTCAGACAGCTCTAATTTAAGACCTAGCTCCTTTGAAAGTTACCTGGTAACTTTTCTAAGACTTTTGGGTCCAGCTGTGGGCTGCAGCTGCAGGAAGCGGAGGGCTGGCTGGAGCTAATGCTGCGGTGGGTGGCTGGAGAGCTTTTGTAGGGCCAACGGGCTGCTCCAAGTGATGACTTTTGCAGTGAAAGGCTTTGAGTTTTCTTAATGAGCCTCCTAATAGGACATGAAATAATTTGGATGAGGGCGGAGTCAGATTGGGGCTGCTGATGGCATTGACTAATGTGCTCTTTATAGGTCTTTTTTTATTCTTTCCAAGTTCTCTTTGGTTTTATTTCAGCTCAGATTGTTTCTGTTTCAGTTTCACTTTAATTCTCTGTATGGAGAGAGGTGAATCTTCTCTCTAATCTCCTCTAAAAGCAGATCCATCAGGTGGCCCCAAAGAAAGGGGGAAGAAATCCAGCAGAGAAGTTTTCCAGAAAAACAGAAACCACAATGTCAAAGGCGATGTGAACCGAACTGCCTCTGAACACTGCCTTTCCAGCTCAGATTTTCCCATATTTTAACAGATGATGTCACACAAAAATCTAACCCACAGACAAAGTTGGAATCTGTCTCTGCTTTTACAAATCTCTATAAAATTGAATCGGGTTTCTGGGTGAAAATTTTTGGAAGAAGCAGTTTCCTTTAGTGGCAAAGAAAAGAGTAATAAGAATATATGGCATGCCCTTTAACAGGAATGAAAATGCTGGAAATTATGAAGTATCCTGTTCCCATCTGTTGCTTCTCTCCTTGGCTCTTCCCCAGTCATCTAGAATGAGCTAAAAAAATAATGATCTTTATCCAGCCAGTTAAAGTGTTTTGTTTAATATTTTGCCAATCATAAGTGTTGATATTGTTTTACAAGAAGAAATATGACTTTATAAATCTGGAATTGATGGCAGATCTGATTTCCAGTGTAAAATCTGGATTATGCTGTCAATATATCACCAGATTGGAACAGGACTTTGTAACTTAAAAGCACCCAGCTGTCAGATGTGCCCCAGCCAGGGGATGCAGCAGAGGCATTCAGCTGAGGTAATATATTATTCTTCCATGTGAGCTGGGGTCAAGATGAAAACTCTTTGCTGACCATTCCCTTTGAGGTGTTTTTTGACAGCTGCTCCCGCAGTGCCATGCCTGTGCTGGATGCGGGAGCTGGTTCCGCCAGCTCCCACCAAAGCCAACGGGAACTTTGGCTCTTCAGTCCGAAGCACTGCAGTGTTGTCAGTTTGGGAACTGGCGAAATCCCATTTAATCTCTGGTCTTTAGGGGTAGCTCTAAGGCAAAACCTGCTGAGGAGTTGCTGGTTTTTGGCGTAAGAAGAGGGACAACAGTGTGGACTTGCCTGCTGGTGTTGCTAGCTGGGATCTCTGGTGCTGGATCCTCACATATAAAACCTCTTTTTAAGAGCAAGAATAATCCAATAAACAAAACTGTGTTACTCTCGTTGCTTGCAGACGTAGTCTGCCCTAGAACAGCTAGAGGGACTGTAAAGGGGATGTGCATCCTCATTTTAAAATGAGTACTGCTCCTGCCCCTTACATTTTGTTGCTGAAAGAGATGGACTCAGCAGGTTCACTCCTTTTTGCAATGCAGAGTGTATCTAACTAGTGGTTTTCTCTCTCATGATAACTGTCAGGCAGCTCACAGTGTTGCAGTGGATGTGCTGATGTCTTTGGGGTGTTGCTTGGTAAGGTGGCTCCTGCTCTGATCTCCCCCCTCTGTGCTGGGGAAGGTGATGTGGGTATGGAGGTGTTAGCCCTGTTGATGGGACATACCCTTCTGGTGGCTCCCAAGGGATGTTAATTTGAGTGCCATTCCTCTGCATGTACAGGACCAGAAGCTGCATGGTATGTCATGGTGAGCAGGAGAGTTTTAGTTTTGAAACAGCTTTTCTTTTTCTCAAAGCTCCAACATGAAAGTCTTTGCCAGTGTTCCAGTAGCTCAGACCCTTGGTGCCATGTAGATGTCCTGTCACCCTTGGCACCGAGTGCCCAGTTGCTTTTCTCCTGGCACTGAAGATGCAGCATGGTCCTGGTGCTGGCTGGCCATCTCTGCTGGCTCAAAGTTCCCCTGTCTGTCCTGCAGCCTGGTTTCAGGTTCTCCCAGCTGCTATGAATTACAGATATCTTAAAGATGAGACAAAGTGTACTAAGAGACACTGAGAAGCAGAAGGCACTGCTGTGGCACATGCCACTGACGCAGAGGCAGTTCTGTGATGTACCATTTATAGAAGCATCTTAGGAAATCTGAGTTCTGTCTGGACTTCAGAAATAAATCTGTGGGAGTACTTTCCAGGAAACTGCTTTTCAGTCGTTTTTTTTTTTTTTTTTCTTCTGAAGAGGTAAAGCAAATGGGCAACTAATTTTTTTAACAATTACTATTTCTACTTTTTGTCTTATACCCTGATTCTTTGACCTGCTCCCTGTGTTTTCCCTCTCCCTGTGCTATCTGGGTGCTGGGGCTGTGTTGGGGTGCTGCCATTCCTGAAGCTGGTGGAGGGTGGGTTGCTGTGCTGGCATTAGACAGTAAGGACCAGTCTGGAAATGCTGTGGTTTGGGTGGAGGGGCTGGGTCCAGGGTGAATTGGGAAGAGCGATTCCATCCAGAGCACATGCTCTGTGTCCTGTGAATTGCCTCTGAAGCGTAGCAGCCCCAAAGACGGGGGAAATCCCTGCTGTGTTACAAGTATAAATTTGGCACTTGGTCATGTATGTACACACTCACCCATGTATGCTCTTGTCCAGTTTGTTTAGCATCCTCAGGAAGCAGCTATCATTCTGTAAAATGAATTATTTTGCAGAGAAAGGTTTAAAACACTACTTGGCTTCTGTTGAAAACATGATTATAACTTTTCAGTACCTGGATTTTGGTAAATGGAAACTGCTGCTTAAAATGAGAAGAATTGTCTAGGAAGTAAACCAGGAATGAACCACAAACCACCCCTCTTCTCAGGCTTTATTCACATGGAGGAAGGCTTCTGCTCTCTGTTCTGCTCTTGTATCCAGGAGACCCTCCTGCTCATCACGTATTTAGGAAAGCCCTGACTCTGCTGCAGGTCTGCTGCTGCTACTGTGGAGGATATTTTGGGAATGCTGAGGTCTTAAACAGTCATCTGCTGGAACTGGGTCAAATTGAAGATCTGCAGGATTTGTCCCACAGTAAAAGGCTGTGTCACCACAAAGGCATGTGCACACAAGTCGTGCCTCATCTGGAGTTCAGTTCGATAATCTCTGCTGGCTTCCCCGTGCTATCTGTGCAGGTCCTTGACTTTTAGCTTTCTTAGTATGGAATGCAACCATCTGTCTTGGATATATGGCAAGGCTGTTGGATATAAGCAGTGGGACCTGGTGCTGGCATTACATTGGGAGACCCTGTCCCCACAAATGGGGTCCCCCCTTGGATTGACTGATGTGGTGGGGGAGCCCCAAGGGCAGAGCTGATGCCACCGAAGGCATTGCTCCTCCTGGGCTTCCTTCCAAGCTCTGGTTCTGCTGAGATGTGGAGGCTTCTCTGTGCTTGGGTATGTTCTGGATCAGGACTGCTCAGTGCCTTTTTTGGTGGTTGTTGGTTTTTTTGGGCTTTCTGGTTATGACCCTTTGGAGCACAGCTATTGCACAGAGCGATGGGCAGCAGCACTCTGAAGGTGTTGGTAGGTTTTCATTCCCTGCTAAGGGGGTGGTGGCTTTCTGGGAAGGTTTTAAGATATTTTTGGAAGGGAAGCCTTTCCAGGTGGGCAGTCTTGTGCCTTTTGGAGAAAGCAGAGAGCCTCATATCTGTAGCAAAAAATGGTTTTGTTGCTAAAGTTTGGCTGTTCCTCCTGGGCTGAGCATCAGCAAGGCATAGCAGTGTCCTGAGCTAGCAGCTTTGGCTGTGGGTGCAAATCTTTGACCAAGGCAAGCAGAATGCACTCTTCAGACTCTTAAGCTTTTTTTTCTTTCTGTTTACTGGTGTTGCCTGTTACCTGCTTATACATCCACTGTTGTAAGTCTAGGCAGTGCATTCCCTCTACTTTGCCCTCCCACCTTGCTTGAGAGGGGTTCCTGGGACTGCCTTCAGCTGCAGCCTGGCCTTACTGGGTGTCAAAGCTTTTATTCACACTGGGTATATTGGGGCTCATGTAAAAGGTACTGAGTTTTCAAGCTCACAGGTTTTTTTTAAATAAAATAAACCTTTGAAACAAATAAAGAAAAATACAGTATGGGAAGAATGACCAAAACCGGGGGAAAAAAACCTGAGACATGAAAGAATGGAAAAAATTTTGTTAAAATCTAGTGTTATATGGAAAAAACTTAGGTTGGCAACATGGTATAATTAGCCACTGGGTTACTGTTGGCAAGTTTCAAGGCTCTTGAAATGAAGCCTAGCACTGAGTGAACTGTCCAAATGATGCCGTGGTTTCTCTGGATGTGTCTGGAAAATCTTTAGTTCTAAAATAAATAAATGAGGGAGCTACACAAAAGGCATTTTTGAGGTTGGTTGCTCTGAGTCTGGGCTTTTTTTTTCCCCCCCAGAAGCCAAGAGGATGCTTAGTGTCATCTGGAAGTTTTCACAATGTTGAGAGATGTCATTTTTTGAAACTAGGAAAATGGTATTAATGTATTTACAGTGCTGGAGTTTTCCTTCAAGATTGTGTAATCAACTGGAGAGGAAAAGGATAGATTTGGGATTGAATGAGCAGAATGAGCTACATCAATGCTCCTTCCTAATCTCTGCTGCAGACTTTCTCTCAGCCCTTGTCCCTGAGTTTCCCATGTCCTGGGGCCTGATCCTGTCTCCCTGCATGGAACCTGGCATCGAGGTGTTGCTTTAACTCAAACTTAACACTGATACACCAACAAGATATGTGTTTCCAAGCACTGAAGTGTTCTAAGTCTTTCTTCATCCCTATGCCTCAGGCTACATTAGTGGTTGTGGTCTAAGTTTTCTGCTTTAAAAACAAACCCATCCCTGTGGATGCCCCATCCCTGGAGGGGTTCAAGGCCAGGCTGGATGAGGCTTTGGGCAACCTGGGCTGGTGGGAGGTGTCCCTGCCCATGGCAGGGGGTGGAACTGGATGGTCTCTAAGGTTCCTTCCAACCCAAACCATTCTGGGATTCTATAACACTTTTCCTCTCTGGGAGGGTGTTTTCCTGTCTAGCAACACTAGTGCCTCATGCTGGAAATCCAGAAGGTTATTTGGATTTTGTCTGTAGATTTGGACAGTTTTCTTGCAGATTATGTGATGGGATACAATACAGACCACTGTGCTGTTATATCGACTGTTTGGAATGCTTTGAAGCAGTAGACGTAGAAGTGAAATCCAAAGCAGACAGAGGATCTCAGCCACACGCATGCTTCATTCCTCTGGGGAGAAACCCCTTTGGAAGGAGGAGGGATGGGGACGGAAGCAGGGTGCTGGACACTGAAGCTGGATGGCCCTGGGGGGTTTTCCATGCTAAAGATTTTGCTGTGGGCAGCTGTAAGCTGGTGTCAGTGTCTTTTCCTTGGCTTTGGGGTGGTGACATTCAGCTGTTTTGCTGATGTAAGGAAGCAATTCCAGTGGATTTTGTTGCTCCATCCCTATGGGCTTGGTTTGGTTTCTGGAGAAGTCTCCCATGCCTGATGCTGTATTCCTCGTGCTGTGTCCCCCGGTGACTTTTCCATTGGTCTGAACAGTGTCTGGATGTCACCCCAAGGATCTAGGCACCTTGTGTTCCTAAAGAGGGATGGGGGTGCTTGCTTGGGGAACCTCGTGTTCTCCTTAGGAAGCTGCAGCTTGCTGAAGACCTGAATGATCTCAGTAGTTTAAATGCAGCTAAATCTTGTTTTTAGCTTGGGATGACCCCATATGCCGTCCCTGCCTGGATCAAGCTGTGCATCTGCAGCCAGGGAGATGCTAATTCTTTCGGAGTAAATAAATAAATATTTTTTTTTTCCTGGCTCAGCTTTTAAGCAAGCTGTTTAAAGCCCTTTTCTTTCCTTGCCTCTCTGCACTTCCCTGCTATAACTTGCAGAGGACTGTAAGATGTTGAAGGGGGGAACCTCCTAGAGAAGAGAGGTCACGAAGGGGTCTGCTGGAGTCCCTGCTTGAAGGGACTGTGGGGCGGTTTTAGTGGCCAGATTTAGAATTTCGTTTGCATGTCAGCTGGAGTTTCTATTTTTTGAGTATGGATATAGAGGAAAGAACCACGCTTTGGCTGAGCTCATGTGTCCTCACGGAGAGCCTTCCTGGCCTCTTTTCCTCTGCTGTCCCTCCCTCCACCCCCTTTTTTTGTTTCCAGGACAATACTTAAGTAAGAATTTATTGCAGCTGAATTCCTGGAGATGTCACTGCCAGTTTCCCAGGATCTCTTGTACTCCTGCAGCATTTTAGACAGTGATATTTTTATTTTTTTTTGCTGGTAGAGTACAAGCTCATTCAGCTGCACCCCTCAAATATGAATTGAGTGGTGAGTTTGTGTGGTCTTTGCGGGGGTTCATCCTAGATGTGCTGGAATGAGATCGACTCTGTGTGCTCTTGTCTGCTGCAGGGTAGAGATCTGGTCTGAGAGCTGCAGTTCACCAGCTGAATAATGAATGCATTGTTTGTATGCCCTTATTTCCAGCTTGCACCATTAAAAGTGAATAGAAAGGTCAAGGAGATGAGTCACTGTGAATACAAGTGTCATTCTGCTCAGAAGAAATGGAAAAAAAAGGAGGTTCCAAGCCAGGTGTTTCAGCTGGTGCCAAGCAGCTCTGTTTCACTGCACTTTCGGGGAGTTACGAGAGTAAATATCAGCTGAGATCTGCTGAGATGTTCAAGAACCTAAGAGTTAGCAAGGGGCTGGGGCTGGGATGTAGCAATTGCAGTTGCCAGGGGCTCTGAAGGCAGCTGCCGGTGTGGGCTGTGGACAGAAAATCAGGGAGAAACTGTGGAATTGTTGGGCTGTCTGCTGCTGTTTTACAAAACAAACAGCTGGAGCTTGTAGGGTTGGTCAGCTCTTGTTCTCAGCTGCTTTATGTGGTACCCAGAAAAGTCCTCCTCCAAACCAATGTGGAGACTCCTAATCATCAGCCAGGCTGCATTCCTCCAACACTTGGAGTAAGGGTTAGAAGTGTTGTGAAGGTGCTGTCGTGGAACAGGATTATCTCTTGAAATGCTGGTGAGAAAAATGTGTCCACCTGGAGTGATGGGTGTCAGCGGGGTCTGAGCTTGTTCCTGCACCATCCTGGGGGAAGGAGCTGCGGTGTCGGAGCAGGCTGGTGGGATGTGAGAGTCTGGGGTGCCTGGAGGTAAGCATCCCCTGCTCTGGCCCTAGTAAATGCCCAAGTGTAAATTAAGCTTTTTTTAAAAAAGATTTTTTAATTTCCTGCCCAAAAACTTCATTCACCAAGCCCCAGGCAGCTGGTTAACCACTGGCAGAGGGCTGAAAATAGCAATGTGGCTGGTGGGTTGCTTGTGTGGAAGGGGGAGCAGTGGGCTGTGGATGGGTTAATGCCAAGTGGGTGGGATAGGATGGGGAGGTGGCCAGAATTTTCCTTTAATTGATGCTGCTGGGGCAGAAAACAGAAGCCAGTTCAGAAGCTGTTAATGTTCTTTTTATTGGGGTAGAGTTTCTTTAAGTCATGGGCTCCTGTACCTATGGGTTTCCTTTTTCATATGGCTGAAACAGCCTCCTTTGGGGTTATCAGCATTTTGGTTAATTGCCTTTCAGTTCTCTGGAAAGGAGACACCCTCGGTGCATTGGAGCGGGTGTGCTGCAGCAGACACCCCTGCATATTGTCTAGCGCTGCTTTGGTATTTTGGCAGAATATGAATCCTGCGAGACAGTACGTAGAAATATTTACATTTTTGATTTCTAGCCATTGGATTTTTCTGTTCTGAAGTCATTCCTCCATTGCAAAACAGATATTGCTCCAGAAAATAACTAAAGCTTTAGAATCTTTATCCTCCCCCACCAAAATTCACCTTCAGTAGAAAACGAAGCCCAACGATTTTTCTTGCCCACCTATTGCAAGATAATTTCCGTAAACAACTTTCAAATGAATTTGGCAGCATAGCTTTGATCCAAGGTGCCTGAAAATTCACCGCACATTCCATTTGCTATCAAATGACTGGGGACCTGGACAGTTTTGCTAATGATGCAGTGGTGCGACGCTGACCCAGGGGTGCAGCGAGGCAGGAGTCGATGGCTTGTAGCCCGTGCTCGCTGGAGGACTGTGCCTGGTTTGTGCAGTGAAGCATTTGCTCTAAACCCTTGTGTTGGTATTACACAGAAGCTGAAGATTTCTGCAGGTAGATGAGATGAGTAGGTGGTTTGGCTGCTGGCAGCACGAGATGTGCAGGACCAGCGTTGCTGGTGGGAGGCTCTGTGCGAGCCAGCGCGCAGGAGAATCCAGCTGCAGGGCAGGAGCCGTGCTGGACGTGTCCCTCGCAGGGTTTACCCTTGAAGATATGAGTCTGTACATCCCCTGAATACAGTATCTGCTCCCTGACTGTGGGCTGCTCAGTGTCTCGTCTTGGAAAGCTGTCGATTCCTTGAAGGATAAGGACTGCTCGCCTGTTGTCCTGCGGCTGCAGATGCTTTTCTTGACGGGGCTGATGTTTTTCTCTTGATCCTGTTGAGTATTCTGCTTTTTGTAACAGGGAGGGCAGATCACTGAGAATCATCTCATCATTTCTGTGATCCATAAGAGATGTGAGGGTGGGAGGAGGAAGCAGCTTTCGTCCTGGTCATTGCCTTTGGCACATGCTGGCCAGTGGTCATAGAGGAAAACTGCTCGGAATGTTCTCTCGCAAGGGTTTGCAGGGATCGGGAGAGGCATATTATCACGTCTTGTACACTTTGGGAGAAAGTCTCTCACTCTGCCTCTCTCAAATGTTTAAATTAAAACAATCTGTCTTTCTGCAACTGTTGGATGCTTTCCTTGCTGACCTCAGGAGCTGGGACTGGGAGGAGGAGCAAACAGACCCTAGTGCTTAGAACTGGCTCTGGCTTTTTTTTTTTTTTTTAAGCCTCAGTCCCGATTCCCTGCAGGATGCAAAACAGAAAAACAATAAGGGCCATATCTACTCTGGAAACATCAATTTTCCCAGTGCTCTGTAATTAAAGAGCTATATCAGGCAGCAGTGAAGCCTTTATGTGCTGGAGGCTATTGTCTCACAAGACTATGTATAGAAAAGGCGGCAGGCCAGCTGAACCCTTCTGCCAGAGCTGGCACGGAGGGTAAAGTCCTCTGCAGTGTCTCCCAGTCTCTTTTCCAACCACAGCCACGTTCCCACAGCAGGGTCTGACTGAGATGCTCCCTGGGAGCAGAGCTGAGTGCTGGGCAGGATCAGTCCTTCCTCCTTCCATGGGAACACACAGCCCAGGAGCTCTGCAGCCTTCGGCAGCCAGCACCGCCCGAGGATGCAGGATGCTGTGCATTGCACCCAGCCTCCGAATGCAGCCGTGGTCCCTGCTTGGGGGATTCCTGTGCACCGAGGGGAAAGTCATCCCTGCACAAGGGCTGGGATTTCTGCTGTCACCCTTTGGCACTTGCACACTGAGTTTTGTCTTGGCCTGGGGATTTTTTGCTTCTTGGCTGCAAGTCTGGCTCTTGCAGCCCTGCGCTGTTGCAGGAGTCTGTCCACGTGGAGCTGTGGGTGGATGCGGGGCTGGGACCCAACTCCTCTTGAGCCTGGGAATTCAGGCAGTGAAGTAGCATAGCATCATCAGGCCTAAATCACAAAAGTACTCTTCATCTCTTCTCTGCTGCTGCTTTTGACTTGCTGCCTTCATTGCCCACAGGCCTGCAATATTTTTGGCAGTTCATGGAGCATTGACAGTGTTGGGTAGGATTCAGCCTGGGAAAACGCAATGTGATTTCTCGTGGCAATGGGGAATAGGCTGGGATATAACACCAAGCTGAGTAAGATTTTCCTGTGAAATATAAATCAGAACTAAAACGAGCTTGTTCTGGGTGTGGAAGTGTCTATAAAGAATTTTGGGTTCCTTATTTGAAGGTACTTAAAGATTCAATCCAATAAATGGAGAGATGCTCTGAAACTTTCAGAGCATCAGTTAAAGCTGTTCTGCACATTTAGAATAACCGAGTAACCCAGTGTGCTCCCTTCTCCAAAGCCTTGGCCAGACAAGCCGGGGCCCTCCTTGCCCTGGGGAAACTCATCCCAAATAACAAACAGCCGTGCTGCTAAAAGGAGCAGGATTTCTGCAAGCCTGGAAATAGCTGAGTCTCTGCTGCCTGAGCAGAGCTGGCCAACTTCTCGCCTGGGACTAAGCTTTTTATGGATGAAGCTGAAACATCTGCTTTTTGGGGAGGGGAGGAAAATCTGCCACACCTTAGCTTTA
Source organism: Pterocles gutturalis (assembly GCF_000699245.1). NCBI lineage: Eukaryota > Metazoa > Chordata > Aves > Pterocliformes > Pteroclidae > Pterocles > Pterocles gutturalis. The sequence goes on along the minus strand of NW_010104462.1, from coordinate 669 downwards.
GCTCATGTGGCCCCTAAGGAACCCGTGTGGGATTTGGGGCCCCATATACCTGCCCCTGTTGTGACTTGTAGGGTCAAGTTGATTTTTTTTTTGGTGGTGGCAAAATGCCCAGCCCCAGAGTATCTTATAGGAAATGTTCAGTAACGGAAAGGCTGAAAATAGATGTGGAAGATGATGGGGAGCTTCAATGAAACTGAAATGAGTTCTCCTGTGCTGAGCACCAAAAGCTGCAGATGTGCTCCAAGAAATAAATGTATTTTGGGGAACAGATCTGTTTCAACACTTTTCTTTCCATTTTAGTGAGCGATGAATGACAGCAGAGGGGTGTTAATGCAGGCGGGTATGTCACGCCTGTGCAACGTCAGTCGACACAGGATTAAATAAGACATGTGGAAAATTCTTCTAGGAAGTAAAGCCTAGTGAGAAATAATCATTGAAGAACTCGGGAGGTGCAATAACCTGCTCTAGGCAAGCCGCAGTCCTCATCTGTGCCCCTGGAGGTCTGCCAAGCGATGGATCAGCAGTTTGGAAGGAAGTGGCATACTTGGCACGGGGGAGGTTTACTGGTCTGTGAGCATCCCGCAGTGCTGAGAGAGCAGTTCGGGGTTACTGCGCTCGAAAATGGTTGTCAGGAATGGGGCTGCCCGGAGCGAGCAGAGGGAGGGGTGG
>NW_010104461.1:0-262 GCF_000699245.1 Pterocles gutturalis | reverse complement strand
ACAGCAACGAGGACCTCATCAACATGTGAGAGCACCCGGGCATGGTTCCCGCTCAGGGCACGTCACCGGGGCTCAGCTCTTCTTCTCGCCACTTCTGAAATGCCACGGGGACCCCTCGGCTCTGCCTGGCCCTGGCAGGATGCCGTCTGTCTGTCCATCCATCCATGCATAGTGCACGAGTGCATCCGTCCATCCGTGCATCGTGCACACGTGCATCTGGCCGTGCACCCGTGCATCCATCCATCCGTGCATCATGCACCTG
>NW_010104460.1:0-10506 GCF_000699245.1 Pterocles gutturalis | reverse complement strand
GGGCGGGCCCGGTGGGCGCCTGGCGGGGGAGGGCTGGGCCCGGCCTCTCCTCAGAGTCTCTCTGCTGCAGGAACATCGGCTGGTTACTGCCGAGGGACGGAGCGGCACGACGGGGTAGATGGTTCTGCGGACAAGGGCTTGTTGTCCAAACAGTTGCTCATCTTAAGTAAACTCTTTGAGTATGTTCTGAGTTCTCAGAAAGGACACAATTAAACACACCTTTGTTTTTCTGATAATGGATGAAGAGAGCCTGGAAGCTTCCATTCAGACCTACAATGCCCAGCTGCAGCAAGTGGAGCTGGCATTAGGGGCAGGCCTGGACCCCTCGCAGCAGTCGGACTTGATTCAGTTGCAGGAAGATTTAAAGCAGCTGATAGAACTGACTGAGTCCAGCCTGGTGTCTGTTAAAAAGAGCAAACTTCTGGCTACTTTAGATACAAATGCCACCTCCTCCTCCCCAGGAGGTCTCCTGGAGCAGGACACCAACCTAGACAGCTCTGCCCAAGATGAGGAGTACGCGGCTTTCAAGGAAGCCATTGCTGAGCTCGGAACCGACGAGGAGCCTTCATCCAATACCAAGGAGATATCATCCGAGAGAGATGGAGAAACTGATGACAAAAATGAATCAAAGGGCAGTGAAGAGGAGGAGGTGTCTGACAGAGAGGAGGAGGAGGAGGAATTGAGTGGGATGAAGGTTAAAGCCCCCTACTACAGTTCTTGGGGGACCTTGGAGTACCATAATGCCATGATTGTGGGGACGGAGGAGTTAGAAGACGGCAGCGCAGGAGTCCGAGTACTCTACCTCTATCCAACTCACAAGTCTCTGAAGCCGTGCCCGTTCTTCTTGGATGACAAATGCAGATTTAAAGAGAACTGTCGGTAAAAAAGAAAAAGGGGTGGGAGGGTGCTTATGGGCTTCCTGTAGCTGATGGTTTTGTCGTTCAAAGGGATGAACCTCCTCTGAAAGGACAGTGTTGGGCTTTTTTACCCAATGAAGTTTTGCCTTTATGTTTTTAAAATGTGCTGTGGTAAGCAGTGGCACCGGTTTGGCTCTTTTCTTCAGCTAATGCAGAGAGAAAATGGAAAATCATTTGGGAAAGTTGCAGAGGTTTTAGCCACTTGACTGATTATGTAAATTAATAACTGATTAATGATTTTTAAATAAAACACCAAGGCTGTTTGTCAGTAATGCTTACGTTCCAGTTGCATAGAGAGGTTGGAGGGTCTCCATCTGTGGAGATCTTCAGAGCTTAACTAGGTAAAGCCTTGAGCAGCCTTTGGAGTTGGTTGTGCTTTGAGCAGGAGACCTGCCTGTCTCTGTGATCCTGTCTATCTCAAAGGACCTGTGAATTTTTTTACTGGTTGTGTCAGTAGCAAGGAAAGCTTAATTCTCTGGGGTGGGATGTGTTCTCTGTTCCGTGGCCTAAATAACGTGTTTAAGATAAAAAATTAATAACTTGTGTAATTGAAATAGTGCATGATAAAATTTCTGTAATTATTGGGGAAGATTCATCACCGCTGACAACTCATTTGCGTTTCCTTTAAGGAGGGAAGGAATTTTTCTTTCCAGCCTGCTCAAATGAGGCAGAGATAATTCCTCTTCTGCTGTCCCTGGCAGGTTTTCGCACGGTCAGGTGGTCTCTGTGGAGGAGCTGCAGCCGTTTCAGGAGCCCAACCTGAGCGCGCTGGAGGTGGGCTCGGCCTGCCTGGCGAAACACAGCGATGGAATATGGTACACCGCCAAAATAACCGGTGAGTCGTGCTTGGGGTGCTTCACCAGCACTCTGTGTGGAAGATGAAGGTTAATGTTTAAGCGAAAATAAAACTTGACTGTTTTGGTTAGTGATAGAAAAATGTTAACTACGTAGCTCCAGCCCTGATCTGAAAATCTTGACGTAGCTCAGAAAATGTTCTGAATTTTGTCAGAACTGGGGAGGGAATAGGCTGGGAAACAGGAGCCTTAGACAAAAAGGAGAGATAATTTTTTTTAAAGGAAGTGACTACACAAACTGCACAAAGAGGGAGGAGGCAGGTATTGCAGGAATTTGCATGCGTATGAGGTTAGAGTAGCAATATCTGCTCTTGTTTAGACAAAAGCCAGGTGCCCTGCCCATCAGCTGCTGGTCCAGGCTTCCCCGAGTCCTGGGAAGGGTGAGGGTTTAGTCTCTCTTTCCGTCTCTCCTTTACTATTGTTAGGTCAGAGGGGAGCAAGTCTAACTGCTCTTTAATTCCATTTCTCAGCAGCCCATCTTTCTCCACTTTTAGAAATAAATTTTCAAGTATCAACACGGGCATTGTGGAAACAGTTTCTCATTGCAGTGGGTGCTTCTCCCTCTAAAGCACAAAGCAAAACCAGAATTTTTTAGAACACACATTCCTTGGGCCTTCCTCCTCTCCCATGTCCCACCGCAGCCAACTCTGGTTTAGAAAACCTTCTGCCAGTTGCGTATCGGAGACTGCCTTGAACTCTTGTTCCCTGTTTTTCCTTCTGTAGACATCGACAGTGGTTACTACACCGTGAAGTTTGATTCTCTGCTGCTCAAGGAAGCTGTTGTGGAAGGGGACAGCGTCATTCCCCCGCTGCGAAGTGAAGATGGTGCCGAATCTGCCGAGTCGGATGAAGACAGCGTTGATGATTCTGGTTATGCCAAAGGTGAGAAAGTGGGGCCAGTGTGAGCAAAAGCGACCTGTGGTCTAGGCCTGCCTTTCTCTGGAACCTCCTGGAGCTTTCCTGGTGTCTCACCTCTGATGAAGGAGTAGCTTGTCTCTTTATATGTTGCTGAAAGAGAACGGTAATTAGCTATTCTGGTACAAGTTCAGATCTTTGTTTTATGCAAATTCCTGGGCTAATGAAGGTTGGAGGTTTCCATGGGAACTCCCACCATGGGAAAGTAGAGGGTGTGATCATTGAGAGCTGAGTTTTCTAAGCTCTGAGTCTGTTTCTGATGTGTCTGGGTGGGTGAGTCAGGGGACTGCCTCATCTCTGGAGCTTCATGACACAGGAGTACGAGACCCCAGGAGCTGTGTTTGGTCCTTCCAGCGCCTCAATGAGATTGCAGAACAGCCATGACCCATTTTACTGCTGGAAGCTGACACAGAGAGAGCCCAAGTGACTTATCTGAGATGTGACAGACAGCAGTGTCCCTGTGCTAGTGCCATAGTTACATCGCAGGGACAAAGCTGTGTCCTAGAGCACTGTCATGTAGCCTAATAGAGGCAAAGTTAGTACAGTGGCCTGGAGAGGAGCCTCGTAGCAGAGACATGAGCTGGAGGCACAGAATAAACATGACGTGCCACAGTGCTAAACTTTACTCTGATGGTATATGTCAGTCTGTGTGACCATCCTAGAAGGAAGGAAAGGAAGCTTAAAAACTTGTGGATGATTCTGCCTGGAACTGTGAGACAGAATGTGCGTTAGGTCAGGCGAGAGCTTTCAGTTAAGTAAGCGGCTTTGCTGTGTTCATAAAGGTGACAGCTCCGTAGGAGCCAAGTAAGGCTGAAGGAGCTGCTGAATGATTCTAGGGTGAGGGATGTATATTTTTCTGCCTTGTGAGGAGGTTTCATGCTGTGTGGGTGCCCCAGGTGAAGGTTTTGTCTAGCAGCTTTGTTTCTGTGTTTCCCTGATTCATGCTTTCTGTCCCACAGTGATAGATTCGGGAGTTCCAGAGAACGGGGAATGGACTCCTGCGTGCAGTTCCTCTTTCGGTGGCTGGGAAGCCCATACTCGTGGTATCGGCTCCAAACTGCTCGTTCAGATGGGATATGAGTTTGGAAAAGGTAAGGGGGGAAGGTGGTCCTGGTGGTCTGAGGGCCTGACTGCCTTGTCACCTCAGTCTTGCGATGGACTTTGATTAAATAGCGATTCCTTCTTCCCTTCTGACACTTCCACGCAGGTCTAGTCAAAGTGCAGGCGTATGTGTGCACCAGCCCCTGCGTGGTAATACCAAAAATTGGAGTAATTTGGAACCATGGTCAAGTTTGTGATTAAAGCCGTGAGAACTGTTGTAGGAGATGTTCAAAGGCTTTAGGTAGAAGGGAACTGATCTGTGAGGCTTCTGATGTCTGGGTTAAAGCATCTCCTGGCTCTAGACGCAGACTTCAAAGTCTGCTGAACTAGCTTCTCCCTACACAAATGGTGTTGAGCCCTGGGGGCTTTAGGAGGCTGGTCTGCTGCTTGCGTCTGTCTCTGGTCCTCCCAGAGGAACCAAACCAGTTTAAGAAGAACCTGGCTTGAGAAGCTGAGAGTGTGAGGATGAACCTAGTTTCACAGAAAGCGGCCTGACGGCCTGGGGCTTTTTATCACATATTTTCTGTTGTAGAAGGCTCATGTAGTAGCATCCGCGTCCACCATGCTGTGGCCTCTGCTCCCCTGGACTTGAATGGTAGTTGTCACTTCTTGTGCCTCAGAAGCGTATTTGTATGTTCTAAGCTTGTAACTGTCACCGTGAACTTGTGGTGGGAGGTGACTCAAGAGGGGATGTCCTTGCTGGCAGTAATTGCTTGGTGTCTCTCCTCAGGGTTAGGGAAGAATTGCGAGGGCCGAGTGGAGCCGGTGCAGGCTGTGGTACTTCCTCGAGGGAAGTCCCTCGACCAGTGTGCTGAGGTGCTGCAGAAGAAGAAACAGGGGAAGCTGGACCCGGGCAAATCGAAGAAAGGCCGAGCAAAGGGCAATAGCTCTGGACAATCCCCTGCGGGCAGCCGGAAGCCTCACCGAAATGTGTTTGACTTTTTGAATGAGAAACTGCGAGGGAAGAGCTCTGGGGAGAAGGCTGGAGGGATGGCGCTGCCGCAGAGGAACAGCAAAGAGATCTACCACGCTAGCAAGAGCACCAAGAAAGCCCTGAGTGTCCGCCTCTTCCAGACAATGGAGAAGATTGAACAGACGCAGAGGGATATCAGAGGAATCCAGCAGGCCCTGGCACGCAACATTGGACGGTAGGAAAACCTTCTCTTTGGGACTGCAGGATGAATTCTTGGTGCTTCTGAGAAGGGGTGGGCTTGAAATGAAGCATAGGAGGAACAAGTGAAATGTATCTGGATGAGAGCTAAGGGGAGGTGGAGGAGAGAGACCTTAGCGTGTGCTTCAGACCAGCCTGGACACTGGCAGATGTGGCTAGAGCCCTTTGGCTGGAATTCAGGCTGTGGTGAAGAGAGGAGCTCTCTGAGGAAAGGAGCTGGAGTCCTTTCATGCTGATGCCCATCTCTGCTGCCTTGCTGTTGAGCGTCACAGGAGGGCATTTTCTAGCCCAGGTTGTGCTGAGCATCGGGTTCTTCCTGGCTGTCAGCAGGTCACTTGTGCTAATCCCGCAGGAAAGGGCAAACCCTCCTGAGACAATGACAGGCCTTTGATCTTACCATGCAGGATGACGTTGCTGTAATGCTTTTTGCTTTCAGGCATAGCATCGCCACAGCTCAGCTGGAGGAGAAGCTGGCTAACGCACACAAACAGCTGGGGCAGCTGCAGGCCCAGAAAGCCAGTCTGCAGCGGGAGCAGAAGAAAGCAGACACGCATAAGAAGATGACTGAGTTCTAGTCTCTGAGGAAGGCGTTTGACTGCAGCGATGGTCCTTCTAGCCAGCCCCAGTGCTCAGAGCCTGCTCCTCTGGGCCTCGGGCTGCCCAGCCTGAAAATGGGGCTGAAAAGTTTCCCAAACTAGATGCTTCTGAGCTCTGCTGGGAGGGGAAGGAGAACACATCCGTCCAGCCCTGAAAGCATTCAGCAAGCCTGAGCCTTCTGTGGGGCCTGGCTCCAAGAAATACGATTCTCTGCTCTCTTGTGCACCTCTTTCCTCCGTTATGTTATCGCTGCGGTAACATCTCCATCCCGAGCCTGTAGCTGCTGGGGTGATAACGTTGCTGGCTGCGCAGCAGCTGAGGGGGGGCTTTGAAAGCCCCACATCCTGCCATCAGCTGTGGCTTGTGTTCGCAGCCAACTGACGAGCACAAGTGGAGGCAGGGTCCCGAGCGCATTCCGGCAAAGCAGAGAAAGTTTGCACTGGGTGAAAATAACAAGAGGCAAGTTGCTTCATCTGCTCTCTACCTTCTGGGTTCTTTGCTATGGGATTTATCTGAGAACTCATTTTTGGGGGGGAGCAGTTCCTTGTAGCCCTAGTGTAATGAATAGACAGAAAAGTGGCAGCTTGGAGGTGGGTACTAGTGGCCTCAAGCATCAGATTTCATCACTTGGACTGTAAGAGTATCCCTAGGACATGCTATAGCCTAACTCATGGACTTGGTATGGGGAGCTGCGTGGTTCCGCAGGGGGAGTGCCAAGGCTGGGGGAATAAGACAGCAGAGCAGCAGATTCTCAAACCTCCTAGCTAGGAACGACTCCACGGGGAACCTTGTGATTTTTGCCATTATTACTAGAGTTTTTCTGTCCTAGGTGGCTTGCTGAACACAGGTCCTTTTAATAAAAACCCCTCAGGACCCAGATCCAGGTCAGACTGGGCCCTGGGTGAGCACAAAGAGCAGGAGGTCTGTGTGTGCCCAGCGTGCAGCCCTCTGTGGGAGAGCTTCAGGCTGTGCTGGGAGCTGGTCAAGCAAGTGAAGTGCCCTTCCCTGCAGCGCAGAGAGTCTGGACAGGAAGGATGTCATCTCCCCTAGGTTCTGTTCTGCATTGGCAGCAGCTGGTTCTCGCCCCAGAGGAGGTGGTGGTTTCATCAGACTCTGTTTCTGGTGGAGCTTGCACATTGTAATTGCTTTTTTAAAAAAAAAAAATTCATGCCAGTGTCTTAATTAAGAAATCAATTTCCTTTTATTCTGTGAGTCATTTTTTCTAATGAAAAGTCTTGCTTCTCTAGTACTACCTTTTTTATCTGTTCCTGAGAAGCTTACAAAGCCTGGGCAGGGCTGCGCCCACTTTGTAAGCTCAGGCTGACAAACTAACCAGAAAATCTGAGGCTGAAGGAGATACCATCAGAGCTGTTCAAGTTGTGTGGGATTTAGTGTTGCTGCAGACACACCTCAGAAAACACAGAGCGACAACACAAGTAAACAAGATGAACATCTTCAGGAAACCCGTGAGAGTGGCTCTCTCCTGGAAGCCCCTGGATCCTGCTGTGCCGAGCACCGTGCAGAGGTGATGGGTGGCGTGGGCTGCCTTGGGCGCTCAGCAGCCATCGGTTTCTGACTCAATTGGCCGTACTGTCCACGTTGTTCTGAGTTTGTGTTCTCCACACACTGGGCTTAACTCAAGGGTTTAACAGTGGCCACTTGGTGCCCTTCCCTCACAGGTGACTGTTTGTCTCCCACACGCGAGCGTTGAGCGGTGACAAGGATTGATGTGCCCATGGGTGCTCACTGAAGTGGCCTGCGACTGGGGAGATGAGCTGGGCAGAGAAATTTCTTGGGTTGGTTTTGTGCTCTGACACTATTTACCATCATGGTCTCTTTAAGAATTGGGTGTATTCATACTGTGTCTCAGCTAAATCATATTTTGACCCTTGGGATTTCCACAGCCTTACTTGTCAGACGTGTTCGAATGGCTGCTGCCTCCCACCCAAGAGTTCACATCCCTGTGAATAAAGTTGGTTTTTATTTTTTCCCTCTGTCCTTGTAAGGTGTTCATTTGCAAAGTAATAATGATGATGATGTGTTGCCACCCATTTTTGCCTTACGTTCACCTGCGGAGAGAGAGCTGGCACTGAAACCCGCTCTGCAGGGAGTGGGGCGCGGCAGAGGGTGCTTGTGTGTGCCGGGTGCCTGCAGAGCCCATATGCAGCGCTGCTCAGAGCCGAGGTGGGGAGAAACCCAGCCTACAACCGGGTGAAACAACCACCTCTGCGGGCCAGGAAGCGAGCTGTGGTGTGTGCTGCATGGTGTCTGCTTAGAGCTTTCTGCTCTGGAAGGAGCTGAAGAGGAGCGGGAGAGCTCAGGTCAAGATGTTTGAGATGTTCGGGAACCCCTAATTAGGAATAACTCTGCGGGAGAAAAGACACCAAATTCTCCAGGTTGGCTGGCGAGGAAGAGAGGATGGTCGGGTTCCTGCTCTTCGCACTCTTCAGCTTTTGAGTTTCTGCAAAGTAAGTGGGGTTTTCTTCCTTTCCTGGCAGACGTGGGGACCTGAAACTACACCAGGGGCTGAAAAACACTTTAAGATACAGAAATGGCAGCGTTGTCGGAGATGCTGTTGCAGCTAGCTGGACAGGACAGACAGGATTCCAGCTTCTGATGCTGCAGTGGGGAAACATCGGCTGGATTAAACTTCCAGTCGAGGGCTGTGAGCTTTGTGCCGCTTCGTGCTGTCGCTCTGGGAGCCCCTGGGCTTAGGAAGGAAGGAAAGGTGCTGGAGCTTGGCAACGCTGCTGGGGTCCTGTGGCTTGAATTTAGAGGCAGCGTGGGGACCGATGGCTTTGTTGAGGTCAGAGGGTTGGAACATTGTTTTTTCAACAGAAAACTTTCCAGTTGTCTCGTGGGGGAGGGACTAGACCTTCTGCTTGCGTGTGGCACAGCTCCTGGGGAATGATGTGAAACTACAGAATTTGTGGCAAGAAACGCTGGCAGGCAGGTGGTTCTTGAGGAAATATTTGTCTCCTTAATACCCCCATCCTGTATTTTGGACTCTGCCTGTAAGTGCAGCACCAAGGTCTCGCTGGTGTCCTGCTGCCGCTCAGCTCTGCAGGAAACCTCCCCGACAGGCTCTCGGCTTGTGCTCAGAGCGATCCTCTGCCCGGGTGGGCGCGTGTCCAGCAGTCGTGGATGGGCAGGAAACGGTGAGACAGTGTCAGCCTCCCCCAAAGCCACACGGCGTGAGCAGGCGGGTCGCCTACCTTCAGGTTTTCAAATCCAAAGCCACTCCAGCATCTGAGTGGCAAGCAGGACAGTTAATTAGAAGCCTACGCCCAAGGTTTGTGACGTTTGGGTCTTGCATTTAGAAATACGGTTGGTCCTTTCTAAATGGAGCGACTCCAGAGGAGTTTGACCATGGAATCTCTCCCTCCCGCTGCAGGAACGGGAATGAAGTGTGAGATCTCCACGTCTGAAATAATCTTAAAATTTACCAAGCGCATCCCATGGTCTAGGGCAGGTTCAGGGCTGTTGACTTACTGTTACTGGGCTTTCACTTTTCATAACTGAAAAGGGAAAAAAAAGATCTACTTCTCCTTCTTGGGACTTTTTTTGGGTACAACTCCCCAGGGTCCCCGAGCTGCATGCTGCAGCCCTGTTTGCAATCACTGGTGGAAATCAGCCTGTGATGTCCGTCCTGGGTTCTTGCAGATACTCTTTGAGTAGTTCCGTGGCCTTTCTTCCCGTCGCCCTGCGCTGCGCACAGCGTGCGGTTTTACCTGGCTCGATGAATCAGAGGCTGGGCAGGATCAGCAGCAGCAGCGCTGACTTTTACAGTAAATTTCATCTTGTTTTCATGAAGCCCGGCTGAGAAACTTGCGCCTTTTGTAGGACTCAAACCCTCCCACCTCCTGGAGGAACAAACCGAGGGGGTTTATCATGCTGGGGGCTGGCACAGGGTGGGCTGGGGGGGTGCGTCGCACGTACGCCGCGGCTGTGGCCGCTCTCATCTTCAAAGGCATCTCGGCTCGGGGAGCCGGCGCGTTACGAAGCGCCGTCTGCCGAGCCTCCTGGCCCGGAGAGCAGCCCCGGGACTGGGGCCATCGATGACTTTATTGGCAAGAGATCCAGGTGTGCGTTTCAGAAGGGCTGGTGGAGGCTTTGCCTGGCCAGCCCGCTCCCTGAGCCGCTTTGGTTAAACACTGGCTTTCCCGCTCCAGTTGGCAATTCTGGGAGAACCAGCGTTTCCTCCCAGAACTGGCTTCTCCCGGTGCCTGCGGAGCCCGGGGGAGCATGCACTGGGAATTGCTCCTGGATTTCTGACCTGCAGAAACCTCCGGCCTCCTGCACAAGAGAAAGCAGGTCAGAAGGATTTCTCTATATTCATCTCAGCTCGGGAAGCCTCCCCTTTCCTTCTTCAATCTGAAAAATTCAGGGATGGGAAATTTCCCCACTGAGGGATAACCTGCCCCGTGTGTGCCTGCTGAAAGCTCGTGCTTCTGTCCCAATGTAACGCCAGCTCCCGTCGTGCCTCGTTAGAACTTTGAGCCTCGTTGTAACCTTGCCTGCTGAGGCTCGGAGCCTGCTCGGTTCTGCCCTGAACGCAGCCGCTTCTGCAGCCGGCGATCCCGTCGCTCTAATGAGCAAAACAAGTTCCGCGAGGACCGAGGGGACTGCCTGCGTCGCAGGTAATCCGTCTCATTAGCGTATGCTCAGACAGGAAAGCAGTGTTGGCTAATTAAAACCTCGTTGGAGAGGGAGCAGCCTTCCCTTCCCAGCTCTGATCTGAGCCAGTCTGTCCAGCCGGGCTGCTCCCTCCAACCTCCCCGTCTCACTTTCCACCTTGAAATAATTGCTCTCCAGGGGTGACGGCTTCAGTTGGGGAATTTTCCAAAGGCGTGAGAAGTTTTTAAGATAAAAGGGTGCTGCAGGTGGGCAGAGCCTGCCCGGCTATTGGGGTGAAGATGCACCGAGGACGCTGCGGTGTGACGCAGGGGAG
>NW_010104459.1:0-877 GCF_000699245.1 Pterocles gutturalis | reverse complement strand
GCCTTTGGCAGCGCGGTGATGTTTCAGCAGCGTAGCTTTGATCATCGCCTGCAAATGTATACTCTTCGGGGGGAAACAAATAACATCCGCTTCCCCTGCGTTACACTGCCGAGGCGATCGACTGCTATAAGACCGCTCGTGAGGCCGTCTCTCGTGCTCAGTGCGCTCTGCCAAGTCGTGGACTATTCGGTAATTCGAAGGGGAAGTTTAAAACATTAGCGTAGGCTATAAAGCGATGCTTTAGGCGTTTCTGTTTACTGTCTTGCTAAAGGATCGATAAAGTGCGGTCAAGGTTGAAGTCTGTTTGCTTACAGTAGACATTTAAGGCAATTACCTGTATCATAAAATTAAATACCGGTTTCCGCTCCGCGGGGGGAGGAAAGACACAAAAGGATCGTTAAACAGGGAGCTCTTTTCTCCCGTTATCTACAACAGTCCCGTTGCATTTTGCGAGATCTCGAAAGCAAAAGCTAAAATCAACCGATGTGTTTCTAGCCAGTGAGGATACGTTGCACGCCACTGCTGATACTTACATGAACACATCTTGTCCCTTGCGTAATTAACCGGCTCCCCTCGGCTCTTGCCTGGACCGCTTCCTCCGGAGCGGATCCTGTGCCATCCGCCCTGGATTCCCTTTGGCGTTGGGATGAAAGTCGATTTGCCATCTCTTGCCGAGACAGTGTCGGTTTCGAGCTACTGGGAGCCTGCCCCTGTAGGCTTCTCCCCGCCATCCTGCGGGGCTGCAGCTCCCGCTGGCTGCGTGGGTCGCCCACGTCGTGCCCCGCCAGCTATCCTCGGTGGGACAGCGGGCTGGCGGGTCCAGTTCCCCTCGCTATTGCCGAGGGCTTCGTTCATTTGCCGAATGGACGTAGATTTT
>NW_010104458.1:914-1153 GCF_000699245.1 Pterocles gutturalis | reverse complement strand
TGGGTGGCGCTGGGGCTGCTCAAATGGGGGTTGAGACACGGGGGGTCCGTCCTCCCCATGAAGTCTACCAACATACCGGTCCCCCCTTTACCGTCGTACGAAGGGCTACGGGTGTTGGAGGCGTTGGGGGAATACCAGTAAGGGGGGTTTTTGCAACTGGGGGAATCGTAGTGGGGTTGTGGCATGGGGAGATCGCGGCAAGGGAGGTGGGGGGCGTGCGGTAGGGCCCCCCCCTGCAT
>NW_010104458.1:0-893 GCF_000699245.1 Pterocles gutturalis | reverse complement strand
GGAGCTTACGGATGTCACCCGCTCGTAGGTCCTCCTTAAAGGCCAAAGTTGGGGAGCAATTGGGCGAAAAAGCTTTTTGCAAGCCAGCCTCGAAGACAGTCTGCTGGGGAGGGGCTGCCAGCTGGTGGGGGAGGGCAGGGAAGTGCTTGCTCTCCAAATCCGCCTGCCCCAAACCGGGGGAATCGCTCTGAAAACCTTGGACGAAAGTCCCGTCCGAAGGGGTGGAAGGGTTCATGGAATACGGGCCGGCGTAGTCGCAGGGGTCCCGCTCGCCCACCCCAAAGGCGCGGGACTGGGAGGGCAGGGGGGACATGCTGCTGTCCCCGCTGTAGTAGTCCAAGCCCAGGTCCGTGCTCTCCTGGAAGAGGGGGTTCACCGCTTGCGACTTGGTGGGGAACTTGGTCTTGCCCGTCCCCCTCTCCTTCTTGGAGGCACAAGCCCCTCGAGAACCCCGGGGCTGCCGGGGTCCCGTGTTCCTCTTGGAAGGGTAGACGGAGGGGGAAGAGGAGGAGAAGTTGAGGTGGGAGGTGTCGAACATGTCCACCTTCTTCCGGCGGCCTCGGCCGGGTTTGGAGTTGCTCTGGAAGAGGACGCTCTGGTTCCAGTTGTAGCCCGGGGCGGAGGATGCCTCGTTCCAGTCCATCATCAGCTTCTCCAGACTGGAGAGACTGGAATGGCCCTCGCTGGAGGAGGCCTCGCTGTTGGCGCGCCGGTAGCCGGCCGGCTGGTTGAACTGGGTGCTATCGGAGGAAGATTCGGAGAACGTCTCCGAAACCGTCTGCTGCTTGGCTTTCTGCGGGGTGTAGTTGGAGATGTCCAGGATGACGTTGGGTTCGTTGAGGTGACACTCAAAGCCGGGGTTGTACAGTTGGCTGAAGGCCTCCGAGCTCCAA
>NW_010104457.1:1184-1399 GCF_000699245.1 Pterocles gutturalis | reverse complement strand
GCCAAATCTGCCCAGTTCAAAGATGCCTCCGTGTATCTGCTCCTCCTTTCCCGGGAAAGGTTTTCTTGGGGCAAAACCAGCCAGAAGCCGCCTGCTCCTCTGCAGTCCTTACTCGGGGTAATGCAGAAGCATCCCTGAGCAGCATCTGGGTGCCACCTCCCGAGCTGGGGCTACACGGGACCAGGTCTGCACCCACGGGCTGTCCCATCCAGCAG
>NW_010104457.1:0-1143 GCF_000699245.1 Pterocles gutturalis | reverse complement strand
ACCCATTTCTACCATATACTCAGATTCAGCCCCTGTGGGAAAGGCTCTTGGTGTTACCCCCAGAAGTGAGGGTCCCTCTGTGGGGCACGGGGGGGCTGGCCATGCTCCCCTGCCCGTCCTGTCCCTCACCTCCCTCCTGCGCCCGTTACACTTCCCAGGCACAATCACGCTCTGGTTGCTTCTCCGACAATCAAGAGATCGCCGATGGTTTTTTTTTTATTATTATTTTTTTTTTCTCCCAGAGAAAAAAAAAAAATCAGCTAATTATGTGCCGAACAAAAAGCCTATTCTCGTCTGAAATAATACTCCCGTCTTGCAAAGGCACTTGTTTGTGGGCAAATTTTGAAGAGGGCTGACAATAAAAACAGCTGCAGGAGCGGGGTGTTGGTACACATTTCCATGCCCTGCCAGATTACCATGCCTAATTATCTCCCCTTTCTGCAATCTAGTGTAGTTTCCTGAAAATAGATTTTTTTTTTTTCCTTTTCCCTCCTGCTTTTCTATTTAAACTAAAGCTTTGCTTTTCCGCAAGGATTTCCAGCCCGCTCTGGTTGGTTAGGAAGAAGCGGGTCTGCTTTTGAGGGGACCAGAGGGTTTAGCTCAGGTCCATCCACCGCAGTGGGAAGGAGCGAGAGGGCAAGAGAAGGGCTGCAATCCAACGATGCTTGTGGGAAGAGGGGAAAGGGAAAAAAAAAATGGAGAGAAACAACCACGCACGCTGCTACGAAGCATCCACAGGGGAGATCAAAATCTTGCCGGTGCTGTGCTGGGAAAAATCCCGAGCACCGCACCACCACACATATGGTGGCCTCCGCAAGACAGAGCCGGGACATATGGAAATGAGCTGTATAAGTAAACTTTTCCCAGTCCCTTGAAGTCAGAGATGGGCCTCAAAAGCGTGTGCGCGTACACACATACCCCCCCTCTATCCCCAGCAGCAGCTGCTGCGATGGCCAGCCACCCCGTCCTGTTTGTCACATCACAGGAAAAAACTGTTTATCTGGTAGAAAAACAGCATTGGGGAGGGGGGAACCCCAAAATTCATGCCCCTCAACCAAGGGGGCTCAATACCCCAACAGCTGCATCGAGCCAGGGATGGGGAGCCAGATGCAGGACCGGGCAGCGAAACTGCACCGAGGCCCA
>NW_010104456.1:0-817 GCF_000699245.1 Pterocles gutturalis | reverse complement strand
CATACCCACATGATCTCAACGTCATATTTGATTGGCTGCCCATTTCCTCTTGAATGGGTTCATGTATTGTATAAATATATATGCACATATATGTGTGTGCAAATATGCATAAATACATGTGTAGCGATATAATGTATAAAACACTCTTTAGTAAAAGGTAGTGGAATTAATAATTAAAGTTTAAATGGCAATAGAAAGTAATTAAGCAAAACTAAAAGGTAGGTTTGGGTCCCAGCATTTTGCAAGTCTCCTAAACAAACCTTGATATGTTTGGTGTTAGGAGCCATTCGCAGAGGTGTGGGTGAGTGTCATTTGGCAGGGGAGGTATGAACATGCTGGAACATGTCGGAGAGCTACGTGCCTGTCTAAGGAGATGGCCAAGGCTCATGCTGTGTTTTCCAAACACACGTCTTGAAAGCAATAGACATTATGCAAGTATACCTGGACCTTTGCTCTAAAAGGCAAAACAGTTTCTGAAATGGCTAGGACTTTTGAAACAAGAAATTATACACTGACTGGGAAAAAAAGAATTTGTAAACAACTAAATAAGCTGTTAAAGAAATATAATGTTTACCATTTTATTACTAATATGTAAGTCTGTTAATTACCATATCCAGCTGACCTGTGCTGCTGTATGACCACTCCAGTCCATGCAAGATCTATTGCTCCTCATTGTACATGCATTTCCCCTAACTATCTTAACTATTGACAGAAGACTGTCCTATGAGACCATTTATGCACCTTCAGGAACAGGTTGTACTGACTTTTTTTTTTTTATCTGCAGCTCCCGCCGATTTGGCCAGTCTGGCAGGGGTGA
>NW_010104455.1:0-22078 GCF_000699245.1 Pterocles gutturalis | reverse complement strand
CGCTGAGGGGGAGCCCTCCTTCCCATCTCCCTCGTCTTCAGGGCCTCCCTCCCCAGGGCCACAGAAGGAAACGGGGATGCGGGAATAAGCCGCTCGAGTGTCTCCTTCATCTTCCCCCCGCCACCCCCATTTTTTCCACTTTTTCCCCTTTTTCATCCCAAGCCTCTCCCCACGCACTAGGCCCCAGGACCGCCTGGAAGGTCTTCCCCAGGGCACAAGCTGGGCCTTGTTCCCCCCTTCCTCAGGGCTTCCCAGCCCCTCGCCCCCCTCCTAACGCTGCCGTCGGTGGAGGAGGGCGGATGTGCTCCACACAAAGCGGCCTGCGGTAAACAGGGAGGCTGGGGGGAGATGGCTCCGGGCTCCCTGACCTTGGCCATGAAGCTGGCCCTGGCTGCAGCTGGGGACAGCATCTTGGCCAGCGTGGCTGCTGGCAGTTTTGCAGCAGGTCTCTGGGGGGGAGAAGAGCTGGCCAGGCTGGCTCTTGGCAGTGCTGGAGGGTGACCTAAAGAAACTGGCAAGTGCTTGTGTAAGGCAAATCTCCCGGTGATCCAGTACGGTATTACCCTGTCTTGGCAGTGAAATGTCATGTTGTTGGCACTTCATAGCCCAGGCTAAGGAGGCCCTTCCAGAAAAGCAAGGAGCATAAAAGATTAATGTTGGACTACTAAAGGGGTTCAAATGAAAGCATCCAAAATAATGGGAATATTGGTGCTAGAAACACTACCTTGGAGAGTCTATGCAGGTAAACAAAAGTTGCAAAATCTGTAATATTGGATTCTATAAATATTGGCAAGACGTACCTTTGAATGTATTGTGAAGTCAGTGCGAGCCTTAGAGCTAATCTGCTTTTTCTGTGGTTCACTTGAAGTTCACATTTTACAAGATGAGGATTGGGCAGCTGAGGGTATTGCTAATGGGACAAAGCACAGAGCTTTCACCTTCAGGAACATGGGCCAATCCAGTCCAGGTCTGCAGCGCTGCAATGCTGTTTGGGGGACAGCTGAGGTTAGCTGGCTGGTGGTTTCAGTCCAGTCCTGTTTGACAACAATTTTTATTAGGTTTAGTAGGTCAAAGAGTAAATTGCAAAAGGAACTAAATGATACTTGCTACTGGATACAGTCCTCCTACATCAACATTTAGACATGCCAGTGAGCAAACAAACACCAGTTTGCAAAAGTGACTGGCATTTTTCCTTCAAGCTTTAATTTGTTATAATATGTCAGATTCTTTCAACAATTTCATTCAAATAGTTGGATAGATTTTAATATAAAATGTTAGTGCAGTTTGGTTCTGAAAACTTGAATCATTATAAAGTCAACAGTCTTTGACAGTCTCTCTTGTGTGTATTCAGGAACAATTCTTCCTTCTTTGCTGATGTTAAAGAATATTTTATTGCAGGGAGCAACATAGAAACATGGCAGTAAAAGAGGAAGCTGAATTCTACTGACAGTTGGCAATTATTTAAAGAATTCCCAATTCAGTGGCAGTGATGAAAAACTTTCTGGGCTCAGATTGTAGAAAATATAATTCTGAAAGCCACTAAACTTTACCTAGCAATCAGAGACAATAATCATAAAGCTGTACGAAGTAGATTTTATAAAGTCCCTTTCCAGAGCAAAACCTGGCTTGTCTCATGTTGCAGTATGATGCCTCATTTTTCAGTCCCATACCAAAACTAGTATATCTTTATGCCTAAAAAATGTAGAAGTGTATTACAGATTTATTTTTCTTTTTCTGGACAAAAGATGCTTATGTTGAATTATTTGCATTGTTGGAATTATTTTTTTTCAATTTATTTTTAGGATTTACCAGGTTTTCAAAATTAATATTTAAGTGTATGTGCTATATTAAAACCCTATTCTTTGTCTCCAGCTGTGTCTGAAGAAACTCTAAAGCTTCTCAGATAATTTATTTATAAAATGAGGAAATCATACTTGACTGTCTTCTAAAGGAAAGGTTGTTGATCAATACTACAGACAGGAAAATATATAGAAAGATAGCACTTATCTGTGACGGTGAGAACTTCAGATTCTTAGCTCAGTGTATCTTCCCCATACACAGCAAGGTAGAAGATTTTCCATCTATATACTTTTGTAGCATATTGCATTATTTCTTGATGCTGGATGTGTGCTTAAGCTGCAATACATAAAACATAAAAAATATGAAATGTCTGAAAACTGTAATTAAATTTTTCAACTAGTTATACATGGCTTCTTCACTTACAGTAATGCCATTCATGCTTGCATTACCTCACCAAATTTAATCAAGATGTCAAAGATCTACCAAAACTCAGTTAAAAAAAATAAATCGCAAAGTGAGATCACAAAAGGTAATTTACTCTTCAAGAGATAGATTTCCAATATGCCTTGGATGTGCTACCTAATTGTTTTCTGTAAATCACTACATTTTGCTTTTCTTTGCCAAGAATTATCAGAATCATAGCCATGGAGGACCAGTTTCTCGATCCAAGAAGAAATCAATGACCATCAAATGCTTTCTATTGTTGTTACTTTATATATAAAAATCCTTTTCTTCCAGCAGACCTAGTAGCAAATGGTACAAATGGCTATTTTTTCTTGCAGACAACCCAAGAATGGCATCAGTGCACTGAAGCAGTGTCTGGCTCTGTTTAGCTGAAAGCTTTGGTACCAACTCCAGTTCGTGATGCTTAATGCCTCTTTCTTGCTTAAAAACCCTTTGGTAATGGGGTTTCTCCTAGACCACACGGTCAAGACCAGTGGTCTGGCCACTCACTTCTCACCAACCAGGTGGTTGCAGAGATGAATTTCCTGAAGGCCTGGCTAAGGGTGCTCCATTTCACATGATACTGTGCATGGCATGTGTGTAATTCTGGTTTTGCTGACTGTATGCTGTGAGCCTTGTTCAGAGCACTTGCATCCGTAACCACTAGCAACCAAGCCACTGGTATCCTTTGACATTACACGGTAGTTACTAGGTGCTATACTTAGTATACCAAAAAAAGCCACTTTCAAATCCATCAAATATCACAATAACTCTATCCCTTATTTTCCTAGGACGTAATTAAAGCAGATCTCTAAGTCTGACTGGTATCCCACAGACATATACAGTATTACTATTCTTGAGCCAACCAGCACTTTAATTCGTCTTGCAGCCATAAACGGGCCTTACTTAATACACCACTACCGCCATAAAACACTCAATTTTAGAGTATTTGAACCCTCCATAAATACATCTTCCTGAGGTCTGCTATGGACGCGGCTTCTCCTAACCCTTTGCAGAAGCCAGACTGTTGCAAAAGCTGCGTTTGCAGCAGTCCTTTCTTTGCGGCAGCGCTTTCCTATCGTGGCGAGTGTCCCTGCAGCACGGCCGTGCAGTATGCTAGATCCTGAGGGCAGTGTGGAGCACAAGCCTACTTCTTCCTTCCCCAAAGTTTTCCTCATCCCTCTAGCCATGCTCCTTGCAATTGCAGCACTCGTGCTCTTAGCCTTTTCCGCTACGCAGCAGAAAGAGCCTGATTTTTACACTTTCAAAGTTGTAAACATCAGGGGCAAACTAGTCTCTCTGGAGAAATACAGGGGCTCGGTAAGTCCGCACGGCGATGGGCACCTCTCGCCCTGACTCACTAACCAGCCAGTCCTTGCATGTCTGCAAAAACCGAGTGGGGGTGGAGAGATTGTACATTAACTCGGTGCGCGCATGCAGTTAGATTTGTGTTTAGGACTCTAACTGATCGGGAGTGTTGCCTGCATGCTTCCCTTCATACCGCTCCATAGGTCTTTGCACTCTTTAAATAAAGCGTTCGCAGTCTAACCTCTGTGTGTGTGTGTGTGTCTGTCCGCGTCTTTTCCTTGTGCAGGCGGCTGCCTGTAGACGTGGCGGGGGGGGATTTTTTCAGGCGCCTGCCTGTAGACGTGGCAGGCGGAATGCTGCCTGCCTGCCTTCCACCCGGCTGGATGAATTGCACTGGATTGTCGCTATTTGAAGCTCGGGAAGTTTGTATAACTTACTTTTGGAGCTTATTTCTGCTTTTTAACTGCATGACTTTAGGAACCTCATTCTGCATTTAAAAAAAAAAAGGATTTAATCAGTGGCTAATGGAATTAACAGATTTCACCATAATTAGTAAAAAAGTGAGAGACGTGATAAAGTAACTATTTTAATATCAGTGTATTGTAGCAACATCATGATATTCCACTACTTACTTTTTAGTGTGACAGAGCAATACGAAGGCATGTAGACACACATGGACTTTTATAATTCTTTTAAATTCCATTTACATATAACATTAAGGGGTTCTAGGCAGAGTGTTCCTTCCCATTTAAAGAAGAATTTCCTTGAATGTAACCTGATTTTTTTGGAATTTTTTTAGTGGTTTGACCATTTAGGAAGATGGCCAGTACCTGTGGAAGAGTGAAAGGGAAAGATAGCACACAAGGTGCATAATACTATAAGCTCTTATAGCTACATTCACAAATTACATAAGCTAAAATCAACATAAAGCCCCAAACCACCACCCTTAGCACTCAAGTGACACATCTTATGTGATACAGGCTGGCAGTCCAATAGCTAAGCTGCTGCCCAGAAAGGGAGGCACCACTTCTCACTTGCACCCTTAGTCTCCAGCTTTGTGTTTCCACCTTCCTTTTCCTCCTCCTCAGGTACCTCATGGTGTCTGAGCTCACTAGTCCACAGCAGCAGGTCCCTAAAACATTGTCAGGAACACAGAGAAGGTATATCAGAGGAGATGTACGTTTTCCTGAGCTCAATAGAAAGGGGTACTGGTGGATTTGGACCAAATGAGAGGTCTGAATCTTGTCTGGTCAAAGTCCTCCTCCCCCTCCATTCACAATTCAGATAGAGCAGAACTGGTCCAATGCACACTCAAACATCTATATTGGAAAAACCACAGGGCCTATTTAATATTAAGCAATATTTGCTTTTTTTTAGGAGTTCCTTCCAAAGGCTCTGTCAATAAATCCTGTTCCTAGGGCATGTTTTGTCTGCAGGTCATCTGCAAATCTGTCTGAATAAGCAAATAACACTTGTAGCTTTTCTATCTCAGGGCCAAAATCCACATGGAAAGGAGTAAAGGAGGAACCTGGAGAAACTCTTTGCAGGCACCCTGCAGAGAGCTGTGGGTGTTCACCCCCTCTGGAACAAGCTGCAGAGCCTGATCCAGCATCTCATGACCATGCCAAGTTAGCGGTGTGTGCCTGTATCTCCAATGGTGCTCTGGTACTAGGCCATCCTCGAGGTGTGACTGGTTTCATAAGGGAGAGCTCTAGAGCCATACCTTGGAAAAGGTAATGTCATCGGTGAATGGTGCTCCTGGATCTCTGCTAAGCCATGTGGAATAGTTTATTCCAGAAAAGTGATGATCAGCTTCTGTATGGAACAAAAAGATTTGCATTCAGATCAGGTTAGCTGCTGTTTGAGAATGCATATGCACAATTTTAAAGAAAATCATAGCAATAAAACACATCCCTTTCTGTTATTATGTTGTCAGAGCTCAGTATCAAGGCAGACAAAGGTTAATTAAACTCCCTTTTATTTCTTAAAACAAACACGCTTAAATCTGCAGTTAGATAAATAATGTTAAGGTGTAGGTCTATCGTAGTATTTTAGAGCTATTAAAGGAAGCAAACAAGATGTAAGTACTGTGTGCGTGCTGCTGATGTTTTAAAGAGAGTGAGTCACTAGTTAGCCCCTGGAACAATAGTCTGCTAATTGCTAAACCAGCTTTTAACAGCCTTTCTGTTTTAATAGAAAACACTCTCCAGCAATTCAGTCACTTCACTAAATTAGTTAAGCAACTACTTAATTTGTAGTGAAGAAACTGGGGATTGAAAAAAATCCAAAAGCTTCGAAAGTGTATAAAAAAATAAAGTCTGCTAATTCTAAAAACACAAGAGCCATGCTAAGTAGAAATAATCAGTGCAATTCACGACTTGCAGAATCTTTCTTCAATAACTCATTATTAATACAAATTACTGTCTATTCAGATCATTGAGATAATTTTTAAAGTAAGAATAAAGTAAGACTGATTGATAAGAATTCATTTTTCATTCAAGTGCATCTTGATAAAAATCACAAGTACCCTCCGGTGTATAGTAAGTAAGAAACATACTAACAATTCTGAAATAACAAAAATGAAAAAAATTAAGGCCAGATTTTTTTTTTCTGAAATAAATGTGCACAGATATAACCTATCCTCCATATTAATAAAAAATGTCAAAAATATGTGAGAGAGTACTCCCTTTTTTATGGGGGCATACGAAATTATATTGCCAGAATGCTAAAAATTTGGCATATGTGCTACATCAGGTATGATTTTACACCTACCTGAAAGCAGAGAAAGGGAGGACTACTACGACTGAAAAAAAGAGTACCACAAGTGAAACAGAGCAAAAAACTGTCTGTTTTACTGCGTTGTGCAAGGCCATCCTCTTATGTTTATTCCAGGCTACCATACTGTTGGCAACCCATTAAAAATGAAGGGCAGTGATGCATGGCTGGAAAAGAATCGCCAAGATCCAAATAAGATTAGTTTTCTATCTAATCTATCTACCTATCAAATTCAAGAAAGCTTATATTTTATTTTATGATCTCTGTCAGATATGATGTAAGAGGAGGTATTCTTACCAAATATAGTATCTATTTTGGAGTCAGAACTCCCAAGCATCAATTGTTCCCTACTGTGTTTATACCTATCTAGATATAATAGTACCTACCTACCTACCTACGTGCCTGCGTACCTACCACACAGCTGAGTGCAGTGTGCTGAGATGTAATTAATCAGCGTTAGTGCAGCGCTTTGGAAATCTTGAACCAGAGGTGCTATAATAATGTAAAAGCTTTAGGCACTATAACAATGTAAGTATTATTTTACTATTGAAATTAATGCTAGGCACTTTGCATCACAGCTCTCTGCAATCTGAGAATGTGATATTACTGAACATGCATAAATACAGAGTAGAGCTACTTAATTACTGTACAAAGCATTGCTATTTTTTCCCATGAAGGTAACAGCTCTGTGAGTTGGTGTCATCTGACTCTTGTGACTGGTTCTTCTATCACTCAGATGGAGCCAGTTAAGAATCTCCAGTTCTAAAAACCTAAGGATCTACTGTCTCTGCTAAAAGATCCACAAAGCGTTACTTGAAGCTGAGAGCAGATTCATAAATCTGTCCAGGGATCTTTTCCTCAAGGAGGTACATTGGTGTAAACATTAAGGAAACAAATATTTTTGCAGTGTTAAATGAATGAGTTCACTACTAGAATGCATGGGTTCTCTAACTAATACAGACTTCAGCTTAAATTAAATAATTTTTGCAAGGTCCAGGATGAACCGTTGTTTGCACTGCACACTAGGTGGTGTACTTGACTTGCACTCTCAGAGATTAAAGCCAGTCAAGAGGCATATTCAACTTAATTTAAATCATTAGTAGTTGTAAGAAGTCAAAGTACAGCCTCTTCATGAGAACAAAAAGAGTGACTGCTATTTATTCAAAATAAATTATAGATTTTAAA
Organism: Pterocles gutturalis; assembly: GCF_000699245.1. Taxonomy (NCBI): domain Eukaryota; kingdom Metazoa; phylum Chordata; class Aves; order Pterocliformes; family Pteroclidae; genus Pterocles; species Pterocles gutturalis. The sequence goes on along the minus strand of NW_010104455.1, from coordinate 14,566 downwards.
AAATCACCACATTTAATCACTTCTGGTGCCAGACACTTCAAAGGTAACTTGCTAAAGGTTTTTAAACAATAATTTAAACCATTCCTTATGAAATACTAATAAATCCTGAAAGTTTTAATTATATATTTATTATTATCGTATATTATATTATGTATTTTAGCAATATTATTTTATTTTATATTTATACTTACCTACTTTTTATTATATGTGGTAGTTTTACTTTCAGGAGGTTTGCACTATTAAACTATGGAGTTCAGTTACAGAATGCATTTTTCAAAGGAAAAAAAAGGGAAGCAGAAAGTGTCTGCAGCAGAAATGCTGCACGTAGTTTCCTCCTGTTTTGTGGGTGAACATTTGGAAGTTTGCACAATTTACAGTGGAGCTCTCATGCCTTTCACCACCATGCTGAGCAATAACTAGTTTTAAACAGCTGTAAATTAAAATTGTTGTTTCTTTTTGAGTGAATTCTTTCAAGCCCTCCTAAATTCAAGTGAAAGTTATGAAAGATGGTTTTCATTGCCACGTCATCTTTCATATCTGGTATAATATGAACATAATACCTACGCAAACTTATTTCTCCTATACCTCCAATGATAAATTCTTACATTACCGTTGTGTTTGGGATAAAGTACCAATAGATGTGAATACAGTAAGGTATAAGAATACTTCTGCATCATGAGAATGCTGGGTCTTAAACTATCTTTTTAAAACCCTCTATAATTTTATTTGAAAGAACTACATGTAACTTCAACTCTTAGTTGTCACAATTTATCTTTACATCAATCATACTAAACTACAATTGTCACTATGCTTGGTAAATACAGATTATTTGAAAAGAACAAAACTGCCAATAGGTTTTTTTTTTTTTATGTCCAGTGCATAAGTTCTATTTTAAATGCTGACAGTCTGCAACATGAATGCATCATAAAATTATTACTTCTTTTCTGAAAAAAAAAAAATCAATCTAATTATATGCCATACCTTTGGATGTTTTAGGAGACTGAAATTAAGATTTCAGGCCATGCTTGTAAATGTAGTGTGAACAAATGTGATGCTTTGGGAGTTAGCTAGATGGCTCCAGATCATATTTCATAGGCAAGCGTACAGGTCTTGCTTAGATTGTATTCTGTTGATACACTACACCACAAAGAAGATTACATCAACTTCTCCGTTATAAGATTATCGTCTTCCAGGGAGAACAGTGCTGCTCTGAAAGCTCTCTAAATATAGCCATATCCCTATACAAGGTACAAAATACACCAAGTAAGTGTTAATGTTTGATGTAAGAAATGACAAACACCAACATCCCCTTAGCTTTTTCTTTACTCATTCCTGCCCTTTCCAGGGATTTAATTTTATGATCCTATACTTTACCCAGATTATGGGCTTTATATGACAGTTTGTTTTCTTAAAAACACTATATACATGTAGGAATTTATTTTTCATATATTATAACTTATTTGATGCATTCTATTAATATTTCCTGTATACTTTTGTATTTTGTATATAAACACATACAGGGATATGTAACAATGGTAACATTAGAATCTAAAGTTTAAATAGAGCAAAGCCAGTGGTCACAGACACAAAAGTATGAGACCTGGATTTGTTTCTTTTTTACTTCCTTTTATTGCCCTGCAGCTACTTGCTGTGTAGTTTGATCAGGTCAATTAATGTGTCCAAACTTCAGGCTTTCCTCTTGTGGCACTGGGCCCTTCAACACTGCTGTCTCACACTGAAAATAATGAAACCAACATGCCAGCTTGTATGAAACTTCCAAACCCTTGTAGAAAGATCCAATGTGAAGAGCTACTGTTGTACTAGCACTGGGGATTGTGTTGGCTACTTTGACTGAATTAAAACATTTTTGAAATTTGAGAATGAAGGACCAGCTTCTTGGCTGAAGTATAATCTGTAGAAACTCACTGGATTCAGTGTAAACCAGGTAGAATTTTGGTTCCCAAATCATAACGCTTGTTCTGCACTATGCCTCATTTTAATCTAGGCTGGTAGAAACATTTTTAGTATTATAATATATATATTGCATTATGACTCTTACAAATTGGTCGGGAAAAAGGAACAATATAGTTACATGTAAAAGAAACATCACTATAAAGTACACAATGCTATTTTTATTTATAAAAGTCATATTGTATCTAAAGGATCTGTGACATTAAGCTTTAATCCACTCTCAAGAAAACATTAGAATAGCCTCAATATGTATAATAAGTGGGAACTCACAAAATCCATAAGAATAATAAAAACTGTAAGTCTAAAAATAAATTTTAGCATTTACTTCAGGATAAAATATCTCAAAAACAAATGGAAAGCTCTTTGTGACCTTGAGAAACTGTGTAATATGTGTCAGCTCAGGGTTAGGTCACTTAATTTCCCCAATGAATTCTTGGTAGAATCTGCTTCTCCATGTGTTCTCCTCACACATGCCTTTATTTTCCTGTAGAGTTCTTCTGTGTTTGGCATCCTCCTCTCTGCTGGATCTGTGCAGGCAGGTACATGCCTGGTGGCAATGTCTGAATGACACAATGCACACAACGTCAAAGATGATCAGCTACAGGAACAACTCTTTAAAGGACAGTGAGCACAGTCTGCACTTCTAGGAGTCTCTAGTTGAGGCAGTAAGCCTTACGCGAAATCTGCTGTCTTTTTGTCACAACTAAGTAGATTTACTAGACACAGTGGGTAATTTTACGTTCCATACTGCATAAACCAACCTAAAGTCCTGTAATTGATCTGGTAACTTCCAGATCAAGACATCTACACTAGCAATGATAAATGGATCAGCCAGTTCTGGATAAGTACTAAATTCAGTACAAGGAAAGATGCTGCAAAACAGATGCTTCACTAGAGATAAATGAACTACCAAAAATACTCTCAGTTGCAGTCTTCTTTCAAGCAACTTGGTATACCTTAGCTGGATGGCCATTTCTTAAATATGCTTAGAAACTATGCGAAAGGCAGAACGGAGAAACACAGATTCTCTCTAAATTGAGAATTAAGATTGCTTAGCAGCTTATTGATTATCTTCATGGTTGCCAAATGGGAATATATAAAAGAAATATTAAATCTTCCTATTGTGAACAGAACTTGATGTAGTTTCAAATGTAAATGTTCGGTCACAGTTCTCTAGACATTCTCATTTTTTGAAAATAATCTGCATCCCAGCCTACCTGTTGGAAAGCTGACATGCGCAGCACATTTTTTAATCTCTCTTGTTCTTCAGGTGTCGCTAGTTGTCAACGTTGCGAGTGAGTGTGGGTACACAGATAGCCACTACAAGGCCTTACAACAGTTACAGAGAGACCTCGGCCCGTATCATTTCAATGTGCTGGCATTCCCATGCAATCAGTTTGGGCAGCAAGAACCAGACACTAACAAAGAAATTGAGAGTTTTGCACGGAAGACTTATGGTGCCTCCTTTCCTATGTTCAGCAAAATTGCAGTCAGCGGAGCCGCTGCAATTCCTGCCTTCAAGTACTTAATTGGTGAGTAATCTGGAACACTGGAGAGTTGTTTCCCTAGTGTTGAATTCCTCTATCACAAAATGCTATCCAGCAGAAAAATCATATCTATTGACTGTGTTCACAGAATCATAGTGCAGAGTTGTCGGGCTCAAAGAGGTCAGAAGTCATGTAGTCCATCCTCCTGCACAAGGCAGGATTTCTGTGTCACCCCTGACACCTTTGTCTAACCTTCTAAAAAGATCTCTGGGGATGAAGACACTACGATAACAAATGCCCTGTAAAAGCTAGTCTAATAAACCTCTACGTGGAATACAGGTCTTGAAATAGTCTCCTGTATGCGTACAACACCTGATCTTCCTTTTTCCACTTTGCAGTCTCCTAAGTGCTTCTCCTGTGACACGATGCCCGCAGGTTGGATTTATAAGATTCATCTCAAGAGCTGTAGGATAAGTGAAAGCAAAGTGCCTATATAATTTACTTCAACAATCAAAAAGTGAAACCAGGCACTAAGAGATGTCCTTCAGTACTCCTTCCTCATTCCTTGCCAAGCATTGGAATAGCCATACTGTGTAGTTCCTCCAGTTCCAATCTGCATTATGGCTAGCACTGAGACCCAAAGAGGTTTTGCTGGTTCTTAGCAGACAGCTGACAGAATACCCTGTAAAGCAGGATATTCTCTATCAAGGCTCTATTTCCTTTATTAAGGCACTACTTACTGAATGAATCAACTAAATACCATTTAAATGCCAAATTAAATCAAGCTATCCAATGTGAAGGAAATGTCTTTGAGCAATGATAGATAATAAAGCCCAATATGACAGGCTATCTATCACATGAGCTGCTGCTTCTCTCCAGCACCAGTGTTCTCCCACATATCACCAAATTTAAAAGAGTGCGGGTAGTCAATAGCCAATATTTTTGGCTACCCAAAGCACACCTCCTTCCAGGTGTGTGTAGCAGATCTTTCTGCTAGCCAAACGTCCCTTTAATCCTATTCCCATCCTTCCACTTCTGTTTTGCCCAGTGGGGTCGTTACTGCAGATGAGTCACATGAAACTTGAAAAACTTGTGTTTCCCTGTTGTTCCACATGCAAAAGGAGGCTGCTGGAAGCTGTATATTTATGCAGTGTAATGACAGGATAGTCAACAGTGTAAACCTGGCTGTGTCTTGTTGATACTTTGAAGTATCTTCTGATTCCGTATGAGATTTTGCACAATGTATAGTTAATGAAAAAGATGGCAGTTTGTCTGTAGCATCTGTACTTGTGCTATTAGTGGGATGAAGCCCCTAGTCTGATCCTGAATTTTTGTTAGTCATGTAGCAGAATAGTAAAGGATAAGAATGCAACTCATGTAAAATGAGTATGGGATCATGGAGGGGAAAACTGTAGTAGATGAGGATTAGGAGACCTCCTGGAACAATTTACTTTGTTACTTCTTCATGTAGCATTTCTTGAAACATTCTTCTGAAGCATGTGATACCGGGTGCTTTTGGAAGAAAAATTCTGGATAAGCAAGCAAATAATCAGTCCTAGTACAGCTATTTTTTAATGCCAAATTCCATTTTCCTATCAATGTTCAACTGTTTCAGATTATCTACATAGCACAGACACACACAGACATGCATGCACACACTTCTAACACTGATTATAGTGCTTTCTCCTGTCTGTCTCAAATTTGACTGCTTTCATTAGTCTCCAGGGGGGTACTGTCTAATTAAATCTCCCTGTCTGTCAGAAAATTCATATTATTATTCGGTCTGAACTCCCTCTTAATTTTACATTCCTTCTTCCTCTGAGGCGGCAATAATCAAATTGACATGAACAAATGTCAGGAACTGGCTAATGTGGTTTTCTTTTCTAAGTTTCCAATTTTTTTTTTTTTTTTTTTTCCCCCCTGTAGAGTCTACAGGAGAAGAACCAACCTGGAACTTCTGGAAATACCTGGTGGACCCCAATGGGAAAGTAGTAAAGGCCTGGGACTCTACTGTCTCTGTTGAAGAAATAAGACCTCATGTTACAGAACTTGTAAGGAAAATCATCCTGAAGAAGAAGGATGAATTATGACATTCAAAAATCCCAGCATGCCAGTTACATCTTTATTGAGAATTAGGGCTGGACTTTTGTCTATTCACATTCCAAAAGAGAATATATGCGAAAGGGAAATTATGACCAGTGGAATCTATATTCACCGTCGTAAGAATGTAGAAAACAGCAAGTTAGCACGGTCAAAGTAATTTTTTTCTCCAACTGAATTCAATTTGACTTTCCTGGGAAAGAAGAACTCATCAGCAATTGTTTCTGTTCCAATTAAAATTATTAGCTGTTGGTAGCACTATAGGAAGTCAGTTCATGTACCTGTAGGAAGAAGGCTCAGAATAATGAGAATTTCCTGATTGTGATATTATTGACATCTACAATTCTGTTGTCATATTTTGATCATGAACTGAATGAAAAAATAAAGAGTAAGAAGTGCATGGTTGACCTAAGACATGTGCTAGGAAGAGGGCCAAAACAGATACCTTCAAACCAGGCAGACTTACATAGATGTGTGTCTTTCTAGTTACCAAGGCCAAACATATTTCATTTCGTCTGCCTAGAAAGTCAGTTAAGAAGGGCATGAGCAAAATACATCTATAAATCTTAAAGAAATATGAAGACAAAGTCTCTGTAAAAATTCTCCAAAAGCTATGAGAAGAATTTCTGCATTTTTCCATCCAGTAAAGATTATCAGGTGATACTTAAATAGCCATTCTGTAGGACCAGAGCCTATATGAAATGGTGATTTCTTTCTTCTATTAGCATTTTGCCTTAAAAGAATTACTGTCGCCTCATACAATTGATGTTAAATTTATTTTTCAAGTTATAACACCATCCAATTTTGCTGCATGTACAGACAAACATTAGAGAACCAACATTTTTCCGTGGAAATTATTTTTCAGATGTTTAATTATTGCATAATGTTACATTGTTCAATACCACATTCATGTTACAAATGTTTAATGGCACCTTTCTCAAATGTAGCACTCAGGCATCTGCTCAGACTTCAGATTGCAGATCTCCTTAGCTCACACTAAAATAACACTAACAGTTACAGCCTCATTGTTCTTCGACAGGAACCCTTTGAAAGCTTGTCAGCAAGAATTTTTTATCTCAAGAAAAACACAGTGTACAGGTCCCCTGCTCTTAACCCTGGGATGCTTTAAAATGAATTTAGTCTTGTCCAATTGCAGTATTATTGACGAGTGGAAGCTTTTTTGTGCTTTGTAATGCCTTTAAGAGCAACACAAACAATATTTGTCCATATAGTTGTCAGCGCCTAAGTGTACAAATAAGCCTTAATTGACCTGACCATGGTAAGAACTTTTTCCAACTCAACACTGCCATTAGAGCTCTTCAGTATCCAAACAGGCTCTAGCTGAAATCAAAGAAATATTATGGCATGCAGTGGCTTGCAGAACAAGAGGGGAAAGAAGAGTACTGGAGAACTATTGGAAATAAAAGGGTTGATCCTACAGCAGATTATAGTTCCCATGCTTGAACAGCTGCTGTCTCCTGATGTCTTGGGCTCATTCTATGGATCGCTCTAAGGAAGTAAGAGCTAGAAGTACTTTAGGATTTGCAGAAAGACCTTGTGAGGCAGAGATTGTGCTGCACAAAACAATTTGCCTGAAAAAAACTGAGAGTAAGCTGTTGTACCTTTTAGTAAAACAAAAAAAGGGGGGGAGGTGGAAGAGAGAATAAAAGGAAGAAGTAACAGAAGTACAAGAGCAAAAGGAGAGATCAAGTAAGGAGGTAGAAATGAGGAAGAAATTAAAAGAAACAGTTCACAGCCAAAGAATCTTTGGGACAAACGGGGCATGGAAATGTTCAGGTCATATTGATACTACTGAGTATGTCCCAAGGTATATCAGCTACTTCTCACTTGGAGCATAACTTAAGAGTGCAGGAAATTGGTGCTCGTGACAGTGAATGTCTGTATTTTCCTCCTCTGATGGTGAGAAAAGTGAACTCTACAGTCCATTCAGTCATTTAGTCTATTCTTATGTGAATCTCTTCAAGACAATTGTTACCAAGGATATTGCAAAGAAAGGAAAACTAGGCCCAGCTGATACTCTGCTGGGACAGAGAATCCAACTACTAGAAAAGGATGGTTTTTATTGCATCTTTTTTCTACGTCCATGGGTACTAATGCAATGCCCCAGCGCGCTGTTAGCAAGTGCTGCAGGGCTTAAAATTTTTTCCATAGAAAGTATGTCTTTGAAGCCTGGATGCTTTGAAAGACATCTTAAGACATCTTAAGCCTTCTCTATTTCAATTTTGGGTGTCCAACTTCAAACAGAACTCTGGATTTACATAGATACGATCTTGCATTCTCTATTAGACAAATTCTAGAAGTCTAAAGAGATATAATGGCAATTATCAGTTGGAAAGGGTTCATACTGTATGGGAAAATATTGTTTGTGTTGCTTTTAAAGGCATTACAAGCCACAAAAAGCTTCCACTCATCAATAGTACTGCAACTGGGCAAGACTAGATTAATTTTAAAGCATCCTGGGTTTAAGAGCAGGGGACCTGTACATTGTGTTTTTGTTGAGATAAAAAGAGTTCTTGCTGATAAGTTTTTCAAATGAATGTCTTAATACCCGTGACTGTTAGAGTTGGTGCTCTTACCAGTTGGCATTTTAAAGAGAACTAAGGTAAGTATTACATATGCAAACTTTGAAACAACAACAGATTTGAAAAGGCACATGATTTTAAGCACATAACTCTCTCTGAAGTTAACAGAAACATTTTCATTATTAAGTTGAGTATGTGGCATATATTCCATCCTTTGTTGCATTGGAATTATTTTGTAGAACAAACGCTTTGGTCCAACTCCCCTGCCATGGGCAGGGACACCTCCCACTAGCCCAGGTTGCTCAAAGCCTCATCCAGCCTGGCCTTGAACCCCTCCACGGATGGGGCATCCACAGCTTCTCTGGGCAACCTGTTCCAGTGCCCCACCACTCTCACAGTGAAGAATTTCTTCCTCATATCTAATCTAAATCTACCCTCTGTCAGTTTAAAGCCATTACCCCTTGTCCTATCACTACATGCCCTCGTAAAAAGTCCCTCTCCAGCTTTCTGTAGGCCCCTTTCAGGTACTGGAAGGCTGCTATATAATAGGCTGCTCTCTATAAAAGAGAGGAGTTTAATCCCCGTTTTTTTGGCATTGTAAAGAGAACAAAACCAAATAGCCTAGTTACCCTCACAGCCACCTCTGGTATTTTAGTTACATACGAGGGACATTTCACTCAATTTTCTATTGTAATTCTGGTCTGAAACCTCAGTAGCAAGCCAGGCACAATTTTTCTCTACTGGATGGTACCTAGTCTATTATTTCAAACACATCAGCGTCTGGTTCAATAAATAGCTGACCATAGTCAGTATTTTCAGAAGACTGGACATCCCTTTGATTAAGCAAAACAAATTTTATGATACCTGCAATTATTGGATCAACCAAATACATCCTATACACATGTAAATTTATACTGCAGTGACTTGGAGAGCCCCATGAAATCTAAAAAGCTTACCTCTGACTCATTCACAAAAGAGTTGACTAAGCAGAGAAATCAGGGCTTCTCTGTGACATGATTAACAGATCCTGGAGTAAAAACATCACTGACAAAACACCAAGGAGGTTACAAACCCTTTGATGGATGAGATTCTGAAAGCACCAAGAGATTTGAGAACTAATTCTGAACCATATTAAAGTTCCATAGCAGAAGCATACACAGAGCAGAAGGAAATATCGGAGCTGTACCTGAACCTTGACACAGAGATTACTCTGGGATCTAATGCTACCCAGCTAACTCATCTACTTAGCCAGCTCACAAATATAGTCATGCCCACAATATAGGATGAGAAACAACAAAACTCAACCTCATCCTTCATGCCAACTCTGCAGCACCTGGGGATAGGCAGCTGTGGGGGCTTGTCTAGTGATAATGGCTGAGCTTTTCCAGCTGTCTCCCCACGGGAGCTGAAGTCAGCCCAGCGTAACTTTCCATTTTTATCCTAGAAAACCTGATTCAAGCTGTCAATCTACAGGCCTGAGAGATAAGGCATGCTGTTTTATCTCAAAGCATTGCAAGATACCTGCTCAACAAGAAGATCTTCTAAACTAATTCCAGAAAATGAGAACAGTTGAAGCATCATGGCATTTTAAGTAAACAGTCTTGTATTCTGGAAGGTAAGCACAGACATGAAAGTTTTTGAGGCAATTCTGCTTATGTAGATTCTTTTTCCCCACTCAAACAGAAATAGCCTCCACAGAGTCAGGCACAGATTCTTTCCTAAGTGCTAATTGATGGAACAACGATAGTAAAAGGAAATAATAGTATTCTAGAACAACAGAAAAGATTGAAGTTCAGTTTCTTGAAGAACAAACTTCTGGAACACCTGATCTATAAATGCACTTCTGTGGAACACTTCCCTATCAGACAGAAATTACAGAAATCCTAGATTCAGGGAGCTGTAGTTTTAATTTCCTTAAGCAAAAGATGCAGTGAGAAATCTATTGTACTATATAAAATAGTCCTTTTTTTGTCCCCCTTTCCCTAACGGCATTGTTGCTTCATCATAATTAAGTGCTTTCATCTCAAGTATATGATAAAACATTATATTTTTATTTAGCAAGCAAGTAAATCTGATGATGATAAAGAACAGCTGCAGAGGCAAATGTCCACAACCTACAGATTGTTCATCCATGCTTTAAAAAAAGGGCACAATAGTAAAACTCTTCTTGTAGTTAAAGAGCTTGCTGAATTCCCAGTTTAAATTACAAATCACCTTCTCTAACCCTTAATTAGTCACACCACTCTTGGCTCTCACAGAATGCTCTGGCCATGCTTTTGTGCCATGAAACTTGGGAGATGAACCTCAAGCTCTGCTTCTGCTAGAAAAAATATTCCATCAGTGTAGCTGAAATTCAGTTGGCCAGGATCAAGGTAAAACAGTTTCTCATGAGTTTGTCCTAAGATAAACTCTTCCTGAAGTTCTGTACCAGACACACAAGCTCTGTAACTGCTACTGATGACAGTATCAACAAACAAAAATTGCCTGAGTTTACTGTGCATCCCAATCTTACAGTCAACACCTGTCTCTATTTTATATTCTTCAAAAGTCAGTTCTAAGCACTTAATATTTATTGAAAATCCCCTTGAAGAATGCTTGTTTAAAGTAATATCTACAAGGCTGAAATGCACCTGGTCCTTCCAATTAAGCTCTTCCCTGAAGTCCTGGTTGGAGACTCAGTGCTTTGTCAAAGACACACATCATTTTCTTCTTCCTTCTGAAAGCATTATGTATGCACTAAAGCACTGCCTGTGAAAAAGCTGCCGATTTCTGCATCATGTGATGTCCAGACTGGGTATTATCAGTGTTGGACTTTACTTCTTGCATTGTGAATGTCTCCTTTCTAATACTTAGCATGTGAATTAATCTATGATCTTATTTTCCTCTCATTTAATAGAGTTGATAATACTAAGCAAAGTATTTCCAACCTAATTAATGAATGCATGAAAAAATATCCTAATTGGAGGCTAGTGCTCAAAAATTATAAAATAATACAAACAGAAGTCATAAACCAAGAAACAAACAGAACTGTATACTAGCAATAGCTACTTAGATGTGTTGGAAGGGTCGAGTGCCTACCGTCTATAAAGTTTTGGCCTTTTTTGTGTATTACATCACTAACAGCTAGTTATAAACTCACTTTCATGTTGCTCCCTGACAGCTTGAATGGTAGAAATGCAGGCAATCAGCTGTTCTCAGCAACCAAAATAATCTTGAGCCACAGCAACTGGGGAATAATAAAGTAAAATATATTTGAAAAAACAGATAGTCAGTTGTGCTTCTAGCACATCACTATCAATACAATTGGTTAGCAATCTTAGTTCATATACTTCAGTAGCTTCCAAATTAGGTTAAAAAACCCTCAATATATACAGAAACTCTTATAATTAGTATTCTACTTACTGGTCCTTTTCCCTGTTTGCATTAATTACCTGCTGTGAATAGCAGGATGACGTCTCTGGGACTACATGGTGACTCATCAAAAAGTGACTTCATGGTGGGGGACTTTGTTACCATTATTCTGAATGAATTTTAGCTCTTGATTCATGAGCTGAATGGTTTACTTTCTAAAAGGAACAGACTGGCGGTAGTAAAATATCCATTATTTCCAGGAAAGTAATGAATGCTCAACACTCTCATGTCAGCCTGGATTTGCTTTTGGTCTAGGCTTGGAGCAGTGAACGAGTACACTTGTTATTTCTCTTCCTTTTACATTTTCATGGGGAAGATGGCTACTTGGAAAATTATTATAATAACTGGTGGAAGACTTAAATACAAACAAGAAGATCTCAGACCTTCTGAGAACAAATTGCACTAATATAAAAACATTACAGATTTCCTGTGGATGTTATTCTAAAGCAGGAAAGAGATTAGAGTTCAGAGTGTGAGTTTCTGATGCAAAAATGTCTCGTGTGATAAGAATTCTGAATTGTAGACCTAAAATGAGATAAAAACTCAAACTTTCTTTGGAACAGGGAGATCAGTGCGTGTGTCTCAGTCTGAACATTTTGAATGTGAAATTGAAAATACAATTCAATTATAATATAGCAACCAGTGGAGCAAATAAAAATAAATTCAAAATTGCATCCTATTTTATTCTTATCTTTCTTTACTTTAGTAAAAATGCTGATTTAAAGTCAGTAGTAGTGAAAAGAAGCATGCAGAATCAATCAAACTGCATGATTTCATCGCATTCATATATATTAGCTGTGAGAGCAGTGTTATTGCACTGGCTTCATGTCATATATATGTTTACAAAGCTGTATATATGCAAGATGGAAGCATTTCCCAATAACTAAACCACCTGATTTGGAAAAACATCTGTGTGCTGCTTTAGAGAACTTGTTAATATGAAGTAAATCAAAATGGTCTGCTAGCAAACACCCATGATCAAAAGTGATATGATGAAATCAGTCTTTTTTGTAGCCTTTTTCCACTGACTAAATGACTTCATTAGCTATACACAGCTCTTCATAGGCTCTAGCTTTTATGAATCAATCCAGAATTCATAGCTCAAGACAAGTCTTGCAGTCCTGTCCTCACCTGAGGATCCCTTGTTCTTTACAATTCGGATTATGAAATTATTTTTTACACCAGTCAGGCCTTGGCTGCCTTGCCTTCATAAATTTACACTATTTGGAAAGTTAATCTGGGAACAGCTAAGACTTGCCTCAGTCCAGTAGGATGGATTCTTACTTATGGCAATAGAAAAGCAATTTCTCAGCAGGTCTTTTTGTTATCCTTCAAATCCATCCCTAGTTACAGAAAAAAAAACCCAAACCAAAACAAAAAAAACAACCCAACCTAAACACTTGTCCTTTTTTAAATTGTGGAACACAGTTTTTTTTTTGGTTTTTTTTTTTCAATTTTTTTGAGAAAAAGTGGTATGTACCTTATTCTAAATTTATTTGGTACTGAATGTAATGAGGTTCAAAACATGAGTTTTTTTAGGGAAGAATGTTTGTTACTAATGGAAGAACTATAGTAATAGTTAGGAACAGTAAAGTGGAACATTCTTAGTCACGGATAATAATGACGGTATTCTGTTACTGAGACTTACAGAAACCTCACAGCATCACAAAAAAGGGCTTGATATTGATCTTATAGATGAAGCAACTAAGCATGTGGGTGACACCATTTTCTCAAAAGCAAGTAACAAGTGAATGAAAAGCAAAGAACAGAACTTATTCTTCTGCTTCCAAGTTTGTACAGATACATCTATCACCCTTAGTTAATCAAACAAGAAAAAGCAAGTTATGTCATGTAAAAGCTGATTGATCTGGCAGCAGTTAAAGTGACAAATAGATGGCAACAGACAAATGAAGTAATTACATTCCCTTTCATAAGACAAACAACAATGCTACTGTAAATTAAGATAATTTAGCTTGCTTCTGCTTTGACTACTTCTGTTGAGATGTTCGTCATGTCTGTGACAGTGAGCTGCACTGAAACATTCTACTTCAGTAGCAATAGAGAAACAATTCCTGTCTCTGGTGCAAATTCCAGGTACAGAAGAATGATGAATGACAGAGGCTTCATTAGAGGTGTATTGGCTTAGTCTTGGCTGGCAGAAAAACTAGATCTGGTATCATATTAGTGAACACACTAAACTGTATCTTACTCCTTTCTAATGGATAACACATCTTCTGTGATAACTAACTCCAATGAAAGAGTTATAAAAATATGCCCTACATTCCTTTTCAGCCTTTGCACCTTTCAGTATGGCACCTCCCCAAATTATTCACCTTCTCACTTCCTCTGAAACAAAGTGATTAAGTATCCTTTTTCATCAAGTCAAAAAAACACTTCCTGCAAAAACACTGGTGGTATGTATTGCTAAAAATTTGTAATTCCAGCAAAGCAGACAAGACCTCATGCGGAAGATCCCTATCCCTTTGACATCTCAGGCTGGCCAGGAAAGAACATGGGCAATTAAAGGCAGAGGTGTATGCTGGAATTTGGCACTTGCTCATCAGCTTCTTCCTGGTGCTGACCAAAACTGATGCCAAACAGATAGGTGATAATGTTTGATTAAGAAGTGTTCTGTTGAAAAGCCAATTTCTTGTCTCTTCTTAAGCCACACATGTGCCATAATTGAGATACGTGAAGCAGACAATCAAGAATGAAATAGGGGAGCACAAGATACAAAATAAAAGGACTGCATGAAGGAAGACATTGGAGTTCCTATTTCTCCATAAGAAGTGGAGAAATACAGCAGACAGAAGTACTTTACCTGGGAGCAATGAGAGAAATTCCCCTGCAAGTTTCAGACAGTTTCTCTGTCAAATCTTTTCTTCTTGGACTCAGAGGAAGTAACTTCAATTAGTGCTGGAGAAAAGTTGATAAAAGGAATTCCATCCTGTTTGTACTCTGTGTGGCTACACTGGACTTAGTGAGGGCAAAAAGAGTATCTTTCAACCCTAGAGGCAGGACACAGAGCCCAGAAGTAAAACATTAAATAAAGCC
>NW_010104454.1:0-469 GCF_000699245.1 Pterocles gutturalis | reverse complement strand
TTTGACAACTACTCGTGCGGCCAGAGAAGATATTCGCGCAACTTCTAGAGTTGTTGCTAAACCATCGCCATGGTCCATGATAAAACAAAGTGAAAGCGAGAGCTTTACGCAATTCGTGGATCGTCTCCAAGCAGCGGTCGACTCTTCAACCCTGCCTGCGGAAGCAAAAGGCCCAGTCGTAGCAGAGTGTTTATGTCAGCAGTGTAATTCGGTAACCAAAGAAATCCTACGATCACTGCCAGGGGGGTCAAACATCGCGAACATGATTAAGCATGTCACAAATGAAGAGCGCCTAGCCCCGATTCAGGCGGCTGTTCACACCGCATTAGCTAATATTATGGTGTGTTGTAAATGCGGCCAGGCGGGCCATGTTGCAGTAAACTGCCCTCAGCTGGGAGACCCACCAACAGAGTCCCCCCCACGCCAAAATCGACCTAGAGGACCGTGTTGGGCCTGTGGAAAGAAAGGG
>NW_010104453.1:0-8898 GCF_000699245.1 Pterocles gutturalis | reverse complement strand
CATAGGTCTGAAGCAGTACATACAGCTCTTATCTCAACCCACTTTTTGGTCTTGCTCTACAGCACTGTATGAGCCTCCCAGCAGCCCCAGGGTATTTCCATGCCTGGGTGCTCGGATTTGCCATCCCCAAGCCGTTGTGCACATTCAGGCTGATAAGTGGCCATGGTACAGGACAAACAGCTGAATACGGCAGGTATGCCTGGAGCAGAGTCACAAGGAACATGCATGTGGTCAAAATGCACCGTCATTCAGAACCAAAATAACGTCATCTGGACATGAGCAACGTTTTGGTGACATTCAACCAGTTCTCTGAGCATTTTATGAAATTCTAAAGCTTTGTAGTGGCAGGATCCTTTCTGACGTTTGGAAAGCAAGTATCTTGAAAAGTTTGAAGGAGGAAAAAAAGAAAGGAGGAGGCAGTGAAGAGGGGAAAATGTCATGGAAGGGACACTTCTTTCCAGCTCAAAAGAATCTGCTGAGGAAAAAATGGCAATTTTCTTGTTACACCCTGAGGCCTGGCTTCCTGAGGTGTGAGCTCTGAATCCAAGACTTTCCTAGCACAATCCCCTGTAAAACCAAGCAGAGGATGGTATGTGCTTAAGGTGACAGCTGTGGGAGGAAATTTCCAGGAATACTTTGAAACGTTATTGTTTACTCCTCACTGTGTGAACAGAGAGTCTGTGAACCGAACTTCCACAGAGACATGCTTTGAAACAGCAGACTTCAGAATATCTATTTATTTTAACTCATGCTTATTGTATTCACTTAACTTCTACCTGAAGCTGAGCTTTATTTTTAACTGAAACTAGTTTGGGCCAGATTCAAAGCCCACCAGGTGAAAATAAATGAAGTCTCTCTGTTCCACTACATCAGCTCAGGGTTTAGCCTTGAGGGCAGATTTTCAAAAGATTTCAGGGAAAATTTCAAGTGTTCACTCTGCTTATCCAGGGCTATGTTACCAGAAATGCTCGAGCACCCAAGTAGGTGACAGCTGGCACCCAGGCTCTGACCGTCCCTGAAGGTTGTGTTAGATTTTGGTCACTTATTTGGGTGCCTACACAGAAATGAGCTTCTCTGCAAATCCTGCCTAAGTCAAGCAGTGTAAGTGCAGCCTCAGAGAACGGGATTTACCAGCTTCCAGATTTGTCTGGGTTCCAAAGGCATCACTCATGAAAAATTCAAAGAAAGGAAAAATAAACAAATTGTAAAATAAAATAAAGAGCCAACAATACTCTTTATAGAATCATAGAATGGTTTGGGTTGGAAGGGACTTTAAAGATCATTGAGTCCCAACCCCCTGCCATGGGCAGGGACACCTCCCACTAGCCCAGGTTGCTCAAAGCCTCATCCAGCCTGGCCTTGAACCCCTCCAGGGATGGGGCATCCACAGCTTCTCTGGGCAACCTGTGCCAGTGTCTCACCACCATCAGTAAAGAATTTATTCCTTTTATCTCATCAAAATCTACTCTTTTACTAGATTAAAACATGGCTCAAACTATTAAATTAACAGGACCCTCATAGTTACTTGCTGATTTGCCAAGCAGCATCAAGTCAGTATATAGGCAGAATTGTGTGTGTGTCTGATGTAAATACAAAAGGGTATCCCAGACAACTGCAGCACTCCCCATAGCAACAAGTCATGTGAACTCTTCAGAAAAGGTAAATAAAACCATAAAGTCATGTCGTCGTGCAGAAAAAAAAAATCCTGCAGAGTAGATGCCCTACAGATATTAATTCTGCAATAATCTATCCTCCTGGAAGCCTAAGTGATTTATTTTCCCACAGGTTTTTTTTTTTTTTGTGCGTGTGTCTGAGAGGAGTTTCCATTATTTAATGGCTCACATTCTGTTCTGGGGCTTTTTAGTGCAAAGGAGAGAAGTCTAATTTTGCTAATCCATGCTGTGAAGGGACTCGAACAGCATTTCCTATATTCTTTGCCAGTACAAAACAAAATCACACTTCTGTCAGGTTCATAATACCATCTCACAAGATAAACTTCTGTTGCTAATAATACCTGACACTTCTACGTGTGAAAGCACTGAAAAAACTTCAGAACAAATTGATCCCTGGTGTAACCATATTGAATTTACTGGAATTAAACTAGTACTAACCTGGCACGTTGTGGGGTCAAAGCAATGAGTTGGAGAGTCTCTTCTTCCTGCAGGCTCACCTTGACGGTCAAGGTTAATGGTGCCAAGCAGAGCTCCTGCCGCTTCCCTAGACCCACCAAAGGCTTGCACTGGGATTATGCAGCAGTGAGAGGGAGCTGTTGTAAGGTTCCTATTTTTCTTTCCTCCATATCAGTCAGCAGAAATCTGGGCAACGAAGAAGAGCTCAAGTCAATGCAGTTCACTGATTCCTCGTGACGGTCTGTGCCAACATCTAGAAGGTCAGTGAGAACACCTCAAAGTCACTGACACTGCAGATTTCAGGATGGCAGCAGAAGAAGTACATTATGAATACAAAACCTGAAATTTTGCAAAGGAAACTAGGAGGAATGTGTAAATCCCAGAGGGACCCTCGATACTAAAGTCCTTTATCAGAGTTCAGAATTTTGAAAAATTGGGCCATTCTAATTGCTTTAAATTACAAAATGGAACAAACTGTCTTTTCTTACCTTCTAATCCTTCACAAATAAGTAACTGCCAAAATAATTACTTTTTTTGCCTAAGGCAGAAGCCTAATAACATTTTCCAAAATTTACTTTGTTGGTTTTATTACTTTTGTGGGAGGAAAAAAAAGAAAAAAAACTGCTGCCATTTGAAAGACTTTGATCTTTCCAGCCTTCCCTTTTTCAGAATTAATGATGTGCTTCTCCTCACTTTGGAGGCACTCGTGAAGAAGCAGAGAAAATACTGTTCAAGAAATATAAGTTTTTGTATCCATCAATGATTTCAAGTCTACAGGATCCATAATCTAATCAATGCCCATGTGTGATCCTGACTTGCATGGGCCGGATTTGTCTTTCACAATTGATGTGGACAGCCCCAGGACTGGACTCAGCAGAGACCTCTAGAACCTGCTTCAGCCTCAGTATCAATAATTCCAGCAACCAACCTCGAGGACCTCTAGAACCTGCTTCAGCCTCAGTATAAATAATGCCAGCAACCAACCTCGACAAGGGCAGCAAAATACACCCACCTGCAGGAGCTGAATGACCTTGCTTCAATACAGCTCAGATCCAAGGCAGAGAGGTAGGGGAGAATCTCAATTTAGGAAATACAGTCAGACTTGTTTCAAAGAGTAAAATCTGAATCTAATTGCAAATCTTTATTTGCACAATGTGTTAATAGCAGGAAGGCTCCCTGCAACCATGGAGCTAAGACAGCTGACTCAATAGGTGCTCATAGGTAGAAGTGTATCCATCCAGAAGGGAGATTTTCTGACTGCCATGGAAAATTAAAGGCTCACTGAGAGGCTGAGGCTCCACACTTACAGGGCACATCGGCACCAGTGAGCACCAGAAGCCTTCTCTCTTTTAGGTACAAACTCCTCTGTACCTCAGGATTTTGGCATTGCACTGTTATTTACCAGCCAGGCTGGGGTAGCTGTGTGGGGTATGTATCTTTGTCTTGCCTTAATAATACAATATGCAAGCTCCTCCTGCCTTCAATGGAGAAAATATTGTCCATCATGCCAAGTGAGCCTTTGCCCAGTTTATCACCAAACAAGTGAGGCTGAAAATTGTCAGAAAAGCTCTCAAGTTAAAAGCAATGTTTTGTGAATATGAAGTTTGCTCGTCTGGTTACTGACCAAGGACATTAAAGCAAAAGAAATTTCCACAGGGCTGGTTCACCTCCATATGATGGGGAATCTGTTGCCTGGTAGTAACTGTGACCTCCACACACCAGATCTTCGTGTGGCAGTAAGAGCAGAAAGACCACATCAATCTCCTGAGGTGTGCATCTATCTGAGGCATCGTAGGGTCCTTTGGGGAATACACTTTGTTAGCAATTTACAGCATCGCCACGCAAGGGTTCATGCAGCATTTCATCCTAAATGGCCCATTCATAGAAGACAAACCAAAGAAGTGCTACTTTTTGGCAAAGTGTTTTACAGTAGGATGTGAGTTCAACAGATTGGAAATTATAGCTGCCTGTAACAATGTTCAGGGCTGCTCTGACACACAAACAAACGTTGTATTTTACCCATCTCCTAACTGCAAGGGCAGCAATTTACAGACCGCGCCTGCAACTTCTGCAGACAGCACTGTGACTTGAAGAAAAATATATTTACAGCACCTAAAGGAGAGGGAAAGACCCAGTGGCCTGGAGCCTGCGTTTTGTAACTCGTAACGCAGCAACGGTATGAACCGTGACCGGGAGACCCTGAACTCATACGGCCAGCGATCCCAGGGGTTTTTGATGCTTGACAAGCAGCAACACACAGCAGAGCCTGAGCTCCACTGGCCACAATATGAAACAGCCCCTTGAGACAAACCCTGAGCCTAAGTAGTGGTTTATGTGATTTTATCCAAGTACAAACAACACCACATCTACATATTATAAATATATAAAGAGAGGTGAAACAAGTTTTTTTTCTGGTGTATTTCCCATGGAAACATTAACAACATGACATCAACATAACAGAATCCCCAGATGCTACAGGAATGGGTCGTACACACTCCTGGAGCAAGATAAAGGCATAGGAGAGGTATCAGATAGCTGCGTGGGGGTGGCCATTAATAACCACACATCTGAAATTCAAAAATGTGGCTACTTTTATGTGGCACCTAATATCCGTGCTGCCCATCTTTGGGCCTGCTTCCTATCTTCTCTGAGGTCTGCCTTTGTGAAAGAGGCTGGGAGTCTACCACTTAAAAAGAACCTGCTGGGACCCCTGTGGACACAGACCCCTTGCTGAAGCACTGAAGCATTTTGCAGGATTAAGCCCTTTTTCTGAACTGACAACCTTCAGTGACTGTAAGTTCTCAGACATGTGCACATGCAGTAGTATTTGCTCATTTATTGTTATATTTATTTGGCAACACATGGCAAGAATATGACCATTATCAATGAATAATACTTCAATAAAATGGCTCTCTACTGAAGCAATGACTCTGGAAACAGATACTGTACTGCATATAATGACAAGAAAATATCTATCTATTGTTGAAATAACCTTTCTAAAAAGAACATTGCAGGCCCAGGTGTCCTCTATAGGTGTTACAGGAAATCTATCATCATCATCACCCCAAAGAAATAAGTGCACTGAGAAAATTACTATTTTGGATAAGTGCCCATGTCTCGGACATACCATACGGTAGCTAAGTCTTCTCAATGTGTTAGTTGTATTAAAATGTTTATGGAATTTGCATGAGCTATGCCAAAACCTTTCAGTGTCATTTTCAGTCCCACAAAAGGACAATTCTGGAAGTTATCCAACATGAGCCGCTGAAACTGCCATTGCCCAGTGACCAAGGCTGCAGAAGCTCAGAGCACAAACTGTATTAATGTGCCCCATTCACATTAGCCCTGTGGCTGCCCTCCATGCCCTACCTCTCACTTACGTGCATTGCACAGATATTCTAGTCCGCAGATGGAGGCTTTACATGGAAAGCACTTCCTTGAAGCAAATGAGCGGAATCGGTGAGAACAAGGCTTAGAGGCAGCAGGTTCACAGGATACTATACACCCCAGAACTAAATGCCACAGATGGAAGATGCAATAGGACAGGAAAGTGAAATCACAAGCAGAACCCCAAATCTTTAAACATTCAGAAGAGCAATACTATATGGTAGAAAAACACAAAGGGAGTGCCAGATTCAAGGTGGGATTAGAAACAATCAGCTTTGAGACAGTAAGAAGTTAGGAGACAGATAACACTAAGGAAAAAGCAGGAAGAAGCTACCCCAAAAATCCATTGCAGATGATGTGACTAGCCCTTGGTATGATACAGAACTTCGGTTCCCAAGACAGGATGCCAACAGAAGGCACAGCCAATGAAAGTGCCCTTGGCAAGGGCTACCAGGAGCTTGACAGCACAGCCCAGCAGAGAAATGAACTCCTGGCAACAGGGCTAGAGAGACAAGAACATCTCTTAGTGAATAAAGGATGAAAACTGAGGTCACACTGAGTGTAGAGCCCCAAGGCAAAATACACGTGGATTTTTCAAGGGATTAATGGGTCTTTTATTTCCTTTCCAAATTGTTACACTGGCAGCAGCCACCTACCCCGTTGCATCTATGCTGAGAAACCTAAAGGAATTAGGCAATAACATACAGTCATTTCAAAGGGATTTAGGTCAGGTCTGGTCAGGTTTTTCTACGCTAGCAGCAAGAAGAGAATCTTAAGCTCTGTCCTGTTTGACTGGGCAGGTAAATATCAAGTTTGTTTGTTTGTTCTCATATTGGAGCTGGTGTTGTGTCTCATGTTTTCCCATAGTTTACTCATTCACATCACACACAGCTTGGGTTACAGGATTCGGTTTCCTCCATATTAAAATGCAGCCCTTCTAGGGTGGAAATTGCAACGAGAGACCTTTGCACAACAACATGGATCAAAAGTTTGCAAGCCAAGGTGTAAAAGTTACCAGGGCAGGCATTATCCAAGCCAGTGTTGTATAAAAGAGGTGAGTATAAGCCATCAGGATACTGGGTTTAGTTTTCACCTCAGCAGCACCACCCACATGAGCTCATTACCAGAGCTCACACTGCTCTGGTGCTTCTGTAATTCGGAATAACAAACAGCATCCAATATTGCTTCCCTCCTGCTCTTAACACTGCTGGTGCTTCCTTCCCATGTTACCAAACAGAATGAAAATACCACAAGCAGAAATTCCCAGGATTGCCCAAGGAGCTAGCAGTCCTGGGGAGGCTGTGCTGAGAGGCAGTACGACCCCCACAGCCCCTGGCACTGCCCATGAGACAGGCTGAGACATTTTGCCTCAGCCCAAGTTAGGTACGATGAATAGATAGGTGGGGTTGGAAGGCAATCAGCAAGGACGCTAGTTCAGTTATCCACATTTGGGCATAAAATCCCAGGGTGAGTTTGTATCATCACAGGGAATTTTAGTGAAGTACTGACTGGATCTGGAAATATGCCTTCCCCTTTCATTTCCAGTGCACCTGTAATCCAACAGTGTGTGAGCTTAAGAGTGCTTTTTATCCAGAGGAAATGAGATTGCATTTTATGCCCACTAAACATTGCTTACAACCTCCCAGGGAATTTGGCTGGATGAGGAATCGCCCAATAACTTGGAATAGCCTCTGGGCCAGGGTCACTTCTTTAATCTCAGCTGTTCTAAGTATTATTTCCATGAGACACATCGTTCCTTTTTTTGCAGCTATTACCTGTAAGTGTTTGCTTGGCTGCCTTTGCTGGTCTTACAGAAATAAACTGTATTTTTAGAGTTCTGATTCTGGTTCCTTTTGTTATCATAGATGCTCAGGAAATGTAGCAGAACCATGTTAAATTACAGGATTTTTAGGCAGATCACATTTAAACTCCCAGGGATGGATGGCCACCAAAGCCTCCAGAGAATTGTTCTGATGGCAAATTATCCTGTTAGGATTTTGCAATTTACTGTAAATCTACATTTGACTACCCTCAGCTATCTGTTTACATTTATTTTAGCAGACTGAAGATTGCTTTGTCATCAAATTCATATTCTTTTTGTAGGGTGTTTAAGACTGATCAAATCTTCCTTAAATTCATAAAGCTGCTGTGAAAGTTATCCCTGCAGGTAAGGTTTTCCAAGGTGTTCAGTGTTTCAATGGCTCTTCACTCCCAAATTTTCAACATGCCTTTGGAGCTACTGTCGGTAGGACTTGACACCAACTACACCGAGACACTGGCTTGCCACTACTGTGGCAGAGGTAACGCAACCTCCCCTCTCCTGTGCAGCATTCCCACCTGTATTCAGCCTTGTATCAGCCTTTTCCACTTTCCACCTCCACATTTTTAATCCTGCTGTCTTGACTAGACTCCCCTTTCGAGAAATCATAAAACAGGAATGGGGAAGCTTCAAGGAAGGGCAAGAACAGTTATTAAACATGCAAAACATTCATAAGGATACAGATCAAAAATTTAGCGGAAAGAGGAAGTGAATTAGAACTGACATTAACAGATGTTTATGAAAAATGAATGGAAAAGAGACTGTAAAGGTTTACTGTGTCTCACACTACATCAACAAGAGGCGTACCGATGAAATTAAATGGCAACAACCAGTAGAAGGGACGATAGGAAATCTTGTTTCCCAGAACACATAATTAATTTGTGATGCATTTGCCATGAGGCCAAATTAGCAGGACTAGAAAAAACATTCAGCTGTTCCTATCAATAAAGAGTATCCAGATATTTTTAGCTATGAATAAAATGCAAGAGAAACGAAAACCTTCAAGAAATCCGCAAGTGCTGAAAAACCCAACTTCTGTCAAGAAATGCATATAATCCTCTGACAGCACCTGGCACAAGTATGATCTTTTGTTGGAAGCAAGAAAGTGAATTTGACGCTGCATTGATATGGGTGGTCTGCGTGTCCCTATGCATCTGACCCGGGATTTTCTGTCCACCCGACAAAAGTAGCCATTTCTCCTCAAAAGTGCAGTTATGCCCACAGCTTAGTTGTTTTCAAGTTTGTTTCCTTTCCCTTCACAGGGCCAATCTGTTAGCTAAAAGAAAGTAAAGCAGAAAAGCTTTTTTCCTCCCACGTTATTCTTTCAAAGCCTTTTTTTTTTTCCGTAATCCTTTCCACACTCCTGACGCATTTTTTGTTTTCAAGTGTATCTAGTATAATCTAGAATCGGGGTGACAGACCCCAGCCACCATCCTGCGGGCCCGAGTGAGGGAAACCGGGGTCAGCCGCAGCCCGGGATGGCCAGACGGGGCCACGGTGACGAGAAGTGACACTAAAACAAAGAAATTCATCTTCGCAGCGCTGCCGGCCCGGGCCGAGGGA
>NW_010104452.1:0-10758 GCF_000699245.1 Pterocles gutturalis | reverse complement strand
CCAAAGATGATGGAGAGTGGTCTAGCAAATATCCCTAGAGAAAGATAATCGAGATAATAGCCAAAATGAAAATTACTGGAAAGCCTCTTACATCTGCAGCATTATTTAAAATGATACCTTTAGTTTCATCAGTACTCTGGTGTAGTTCGTTCTGGCAAGTTTTTAGCAACAGCAGCACCCCATCGTGCTACTGTAGGTGAAGATTTTGGAGTTTGAATGCAAGACTAGAAGTAATGAGTTGACTGAAGTCTGTTTATCTGCAGTGCTACCTGTGATGCTCATTTCACACTTGGAATGTACCACAAGCATTTATTTTACCCTTGCCAAGGTAGAGAATTTATCCTCTGCAAGGCAGAGAACTATTGATGCCATTTTTTGACAGGGAAAATTTCAGGTTTAAGGGTTAGATGACTTGCCAAATCATGCTAGGAATTTATGGCAGAAGAACAGGACCCAAGTTCCTAAATTGCAGAGCATATCAATACATATTTTGTGGATACGTTCCTAATGTAAACATCTTCTTTCTTTTGTTAGAGATTTGTGATTTTAAAATATCAGGTATTCACACATTTGCTAAACCTGAAGGAAAGAAAGGTCATCACAACTGTTCAGTGCTGAGAACACAGCGTCTGTGCTCAGTAGCTTAATGAGGTTTCAGGTCCTTGCGTGGATTCAGTGTCTTACCTCCAGCTGTGTGAATCCTCCAGCTATTGCTTCTCCAGTGCCATTCACAAAGGGCTCACACATCTCTAATTTCTGACCTCCTTTTCCCTGTCCCCCCTCCCAAATGTCCCTGCAAATGTTCTGCCCTTTTTGCTTTGAAAACTGTACTTTCAAATTAGGCAGAAAACACATTGCCTCATTTCTTAAGTTCTGTTACACCTAGAGACATGATACATTATAAAAATAATCCCTCTCCATTAAAATCATACCTCTATTATGTTTCGTAGAATTAAGGGTTGGGGGGGTCCTTATTGAGTATTATGGGTATGGTTTCTTGCACGGCACAGGTATTGCCTATCCTGTATTCATTCCTACATTGATAGTAAGACAAAGATTGTAGAAAATTGTAACCAAAATGGGAACGAGCCCTGGGAAAGCTTGCTTTGTTGCAGGTGTCAGCAAGCTGCCACCACAGGGGTGCAGGGACACCATGCCGGTGGGTTTTGAATGGCAAGTAAGAGCTGGCACGGGGCCAAGAGCCATGGCATATCCGAAGAGGCATCTGTGAAAGGCTCAGGATCCCAATTCCTGGCTGTCACCGTGCTCTGAACTCGGTGCAGCTGGGAGCCTCTGCCTTGGACAGAGGCTTGATGCTGTCAACACGGTGATTGGCAGTGTCTCTCTCCTTTTACACTCAGCAGCCTCAAGTCCCTGCTGAGTTTGTACCAGCATGCCCTCCGTCTAATCTCAGAAATAAAAGTACAATCTGGCGTGCCACTCTTAAACGGTAAATGACCTTTTGCAGCACTGACAACATGGAAGAAAATGCTGAGATCCCTTAAATTAATCCCTTATTCAGTAGACATGCATAACTAAAAATTATTTATCTGTTCTATACATCACTTAATTAACTCATGCTATGTCTATAGTATCTCAAACAGTAGTTGTAATTTTGATTGGTATGTATAAAGCAGCTGGCTCTCTCAAAGTATTGTGGACAGGTATTACTCACCTGAATAGAACTGTCTTTTGCAGAAGTGTTTCAAAAAAGGGCATTCCAAAATAAGTAGTCACATCCCACTCAGTACCATCAGATTTGTATTTCTGTAAAGCAAGCAAGCAGAATTTGCATGATAGTTCTTGATCGCCCTTCAGAAATCTATATATTTATTTAATTTCAAGCATACTACTTTCATTTCTTATACATTATTTTTATGAACACTGAATGATCAATATAGCTTCACTGAGGTACAGATATGTAATTTAAGAGTGGAGAATAAAATGTTCCTACCATGATGTTAACTAAAACAGTAGGAGAGACAGATTTGCAAGGACTCCTTTTACTGATATAAATTTCACCTCCATTTAGAGAGTTTGCATATTGCCAGTTTAGCTAGACCAGCAAAATCATCTTACACTTAGTGTGAAAGCCACTTCTGAACTGGCAAATAAAAATATCCCATTTGATTGGTCTGTTATCCCAAGTATAACAAGGATCCCAAAGGATCCTGGAGCATATTATCCAAACACACACCCAGATAACTGTACAAAATGATGCGCTGCAGAAAGATTATGATCTTCTGAAAAGCACATGGAAGATTAAGGGAAGCAGAATATCTTGTACAGATAAATTGGATATGTCAGTGCAAGTGTTTCGACTGCTGCAGAAAATGCCAAGTGATTTGTAATGATCACTTTCTTTTTATTGCCTCTATAACATGGCACCTTTATCTCTTAGGAGAATGATAGGATAATAGTCTGGTACTCAGAAATAACAGAATGAACCACCAACATAGCCAGTTTGTGTAACTTTTTTCTTCACCGTGTATGTAGGGTTCCTAACACAAGTACTAACGCCAGTTTAACTTAAAAAAAAAAGTGAAAACGCAACGAAACAGGGCTTAAGAAGGGCATGAATGTGGCTCGGCACTCTGAGGCGATCGCAGTGTAAAAGACAATTGCACCAATTACATGCTGGTTTTGGAACTCCATGTAGCCTAAGTCTATTGAAATATATATTTGTAAGCGGGAGTGGTGGGGAGGGAGGATGCACTGGAATGAGGCCTGGAGCTGAAATGCTGTCGTAAAGGCAGTAGGAGGAGGGAGAGCTATAAACTGACTGCAATCTTCACATTTTAAAAAAGGTCCGGAAACATTTTAATGCCAAATTACGTGACACCTTTCATTCCTGTTTTTCTTTTGTCCTTAGTTTTCCATTTAATTGATTCAAACTTTTCCTATTTATGCCACCAGTTGTGGAAGCTGGGTTGACTAAAGGAATTTTTAGTTTGCTCTATTCTAGTCTGACAAACTCCTGCTTATGCAACAGCTTATGCCTTTAATAACAACAGTATAACTGCATCAGTACTAAAAAAAACCCCGAATTTCTTATCATCAACAAGGCCTGAGAGAACTTGCTGCAGTGCTGAGATGTGACAGGAGGCAATTTATAAAGAATTAACTCTGACAGTCACTTTATACATCTGATTTTCAAAGATCTAGGCACTAAAGATGTGTTAATGAGGGTACTGAGGCTTCATAATTAATTATATTAGCATCTCTTTGTTACTCTCTACAAGAGTAGTGCCTGGTTGACATTTCAATAGGAGTCTGGTAGTATTCTTTGTTATTATTATCCAGGAGTACAGTTATACCTTAGCTCCCAGAGGCCAACGTTGCATGTAAATGCCTCTGTGAATTGCAAGGTCCTTTGGATCTCAGTAAAAGCCCTTGAAGGAGACCCTGCTGGATACTGAATGGATGTCAGTAAAATTTCTCTAGTCTGGAGTCTCTCTTCAGATATGGACTCTCCTCCCCTTTCATTTCTCCCTTCCCTTCCCTCCCCCCTTCCTTTCCACTGTGCTGGTCCTTCTCACAAGGCTTAAGAACAGCAATACCCAGCACTTACTGAATGTTGAGTTCCAAACCTCTAAAAGAAGGAATATTGACCTGAACGAAACAGTGAACAAAGTAACTTGAAAATAGGGAATATTTTCACATGCTTGAATTTTCAGTGCAATAAAACCAGTGCTGCCAGAAGGAATCCCAGACGTGGTGAGTCAGATAATAAATGTATGACTGTGGTGGGAGGGAAATGGTCTCTATTTTGTTTTACATCCCCCCCCGGCCTTTGTAAAGGCAGATGAAATTATTTTCCAGTCATAGCACTGCAAAAACAAACATAGAGTTTAAAGGTTACTTCCTTTGTGTGTTTCTGAGATATGTTATTTTTTAATCCAAAAGGGGAAGGATGACTTTTTGTCAATGATGTCAAATTCTACTCTGAAAACTTTTACAGTATCACCTGAAGTGGCAGATCTGCTATTTTGTTTATTGATATATTCCACCTGCTTGTGTTAATTTAAACAAAACTGACAAAAAAAAAAAAAAAAAAAAGCTGTTGTTTCACAGCAGCTGCAACCTTGTCATAATTAGGCTAAGCTAAGGGCACAGTTTGACAAACACCTCTGCTAAGTAACCAAGACTTATGCAATGTGTTCCTTACCCTTTCCTTCTTAATTCCTGCCTTCATGGGACCCTCTTTCTTGTGACATTGTTCATGCATCTGCACTAGGGAACCAGATCACAGTACTAGTCTGAGTTAAAAAGAAATTATTTTTATGGGGACTATTTCTAATTGAAATCAGTTTCCTGACTCAATTTAACATGAGGCTACTCTAAAAAACCTGCACTGGCACAATTCAGGGACAGTGTGAAGGGGAAGAGGGGAGGAATGTGTGGTGAGGAATGCATAAGTAGGAACTTCTACCAAAAAATAGTTTGTAAAACTGTCTTGAAAGTCTTTACATTCTTCCAAGCCAGAACCACCTCTTTGCTTTGTGTTCAGATAGCACCTTGTGCGAAGGGATCACAGTCGCAGAACTCTCAGGACTCTCAGAGCTATTGTAATACCAAAAAATAATAAGCATTCCTACAGACCAACACAATTAACCAAATTCCACTTGCAGATCTTCATTGTTGGCAACTCGTGCAGCATTTTATGTAGCTGAAGTTGGAGACTAGTTCTATTCCTGAGTTCTGTTTCCAGCTCTAATGAGAAATAACTCTGAATAACTCTGGCATTCAGTTAACCTACCAATAAAAGAATTACTTTCCTCAGAGAGCTTTTTACATTTAACTAGATTTTTTAATGAGCTTTGACATTCTCAGATGAAGAGAATAATGTGTGCAGTGTATTATTATAGCAAAAGCTGTATATGACAGTTCCCTATATATTTTCCTCTTTTTTGTTTCACCTTTTCTGTCACTATACTCCTACACAAGACTCAAGACACACTGCAAATGTTTGAGTAACGCCAACTTGAAACTACAGAATTGTAAATAACGTACTCACTCTTCACTGAGCAATGTTGTGTGTGTTTATTTTAATCTGATACTTTCTGGATAGAAGCAGAGGTTACTCACCCTGAGAGTTCAAATATCGATAGTGCTATACATAACAAGGGAAGTTTTTAATGATTCCCACAAAAACAGCTGCCACTTAGTAACAAGACAAGGGATGGAATACACATAGTGTAGTCTCTACTGCTATTCCTGAGGGACCAAATCTTGAAGTGTTACTCAACTTTGTTTAGGACTCAGCAAGAGTTTTCCTGCTGTAGGACTGAGGAGATGATAAATAAGAGTTTCAGGAACTTGACAGAGTTAAAAACCTGGAAAGCAAACATTTATAAATCCTCTTTATAGAAAAGTTGGCTCCCTCTTAATTTTCCCCTGAGTGGAGGAGAGGGAGGGGATCATCTGAAAGTCTCCTTGCAGGAGAACCCACAGAAGAAATCTCCTAGTCCTCAGCAGTGCTCTACTCCTCCTGCTCAGTTATCCTAAAACTTCAGTTCATCATTTATATAAATCTATAATACTGTAACTACCATGGATTTTTATTCATATCTATTGTGTCTCATTAGAAAGACTCTTATCTAGCACTAGAGCTTCCACCCTAGCTGTGAGGAAATTACAGCCTTTCTTCAGAGTGAGCGCCACTGAAGGAAATCAAAGACTAGTAGCTGCTTCCCGTGTCGATTGTTTCAGGGGCTTCTACATAAAAACTGGTTGGCACAGCTATTCCAGAATAACTCTCAGCATAAAACCTGCAGCATTCCAGTTTTAAAGGGTCTTAATTTGTGATTGATCGTTCCACCTAGGAATACTTCTTGTAAGTGGTCAGTTTTTCCAGCATCTTCTGTTTAGAGCTTCACTACGCAGAAGTGTATGTAGTACAATAAAGCCTCAAATGTAAATACAAAGCCAACTACAACATACATCATTTAATCACCAGATGATGCCAAATAAACATCTTGTTTTTCAGATATTTTCTGTGAAACTGCAGCTGTATTAAGCTTGGTTGAAGTCTTCCATTGCCTGAGTGCAGGATGGATTGGCTCTAACACTGTTCTGCAAAACTAATAATTTTGTATCCCTACAGAGAGTTTTTGAACATCCACTGGTGTCAATGCACTAATGAAATCTAAGTCTTGCAGACAGTGAAGGGACACCTTTGCATATGCCAGTCCATGTTTTCAAACAAAACTTTTGTACATTTCAGATCCTATCTTGGACTGTGAACTCCTCAGCCAAAAAAAAGGAGATGGATAGTCACATCTGGAAGTGGAAGTAGCACATCTGGACAAGTTGATATTTAAACATTTTTGCTTTTATAAACTGCAGTTCAGTAGTTCTGGATTTATAACAGCATCTATATATGTGTTTGCTGGCACAGCTGATCAATAGTTAACAGCCACAGGGCTCGATCCAAGCCAAGGAACAGGACAACATCAGTGTCTGAGATATAAAATCTGAATGAAAGTCAAGAAGGGCAGGAAACTCATCCAATCAAATGGGGACTTATAATTTCACAATGCAGAATGTAACTTCAAGAGAATTTTACAATAAACATCTTCCCCTAATATTCTGGAAGGCAGAGATCAGTTCAGTTCCCTACAAAATTCACAACTCTATAGCTTATGTGAAAAATATGAGTAAAACATTCTTAAGCACTCATATATCTGAAAAGCTTCTGTCTCATGTTCCAAAGTGTCTTAGGTTTCATTGACTTCTAATTTAATTTAAGATTTTTAAGAATATTTTGACTGCCTCTTTGTCTCTAGTATCTGGGAACGAGCACAAGTGTTACATGACCATCCAGCTCTCCATAGTTTACAAGCAAGTGGTCTGGTAAGTTAAAAATGTTTGTAGGAAAAAATAAAAATCAGGTTTGGCAACTATGTCTAATGGGAATTAAAAAAAAAAATCCAAATAGAATTACTGGGTTTATGCAACTACATACTATTAGTCATTCCCTGTTGTCTGTGTCATTGAACCACCATCCTGTTTCAAAAGCAGTTATCAGCCAGAAATATTTTCATCCGAGGGTTTAAACTGGAACAACTGTGAGGACACGTGGAAGATTCTTCCGTCATTATCTAACCATTCAGTTCTAATGTGAGTGCTCGACTGGGAAGGTCTGTAACTAGTGGAGGTGAATAAACAGTTGGAGGGGAGGTATTTGTTTAATATATGTGCCAAACTGTCTTTCTAGGGTCATGGAGACTCGGCAATTCCTGGGGGCTGTCAAACTGATTACACGCAGCAAGCCAGCCAGTGTGTCTCTGCCTGCTGCTTCGAGTAAGCACTGATACGCCAGTCAGGCTTTACTATCAAGTACAAGCTTATGTGTGCGCGAGATGTTGTGCAGCCTGCAGCTCCCTGGTGTACTCAGTAATTTAAAAGCCTTCATATATGCTAAAAAATTTTGTCTTGTACTCCAAGGGGGATCTTTGTTCCTAATACAGAGCCCAAGTCTGCACGTTTTTTGAGGAAAATCAGGCTCCCAGCATAGATGTACAATTGTTAAGCAGTTGGTTGCATTTCAGCAGTGGTAAAATGATCCTTGTTTTATATTTCTATACAATAATTTCTGTAAAGGCTGTGAGATTCTTTGGGACGGAAGACTATAAAAATGTAAGTTGCTATTATTTATGACTTGCATGATTTTATGTCTGCTCATTTTGCATTGCAGAAATACTTAGAAGGCAATGTACTCTTCTTTCTTTTTCACACATCATTGCATTGTATTTGAGAGGATTTAGCACATTTTCTGATTTTACTTGCCAAATCAGGGGTTCATGTTTAAAATTTACAGCTGACTTGACATGCCAGAAACTAAGCGCTATTACTAATTATGCCTGTCTTGTAGTAACATACCTAACTAAGGAAAAAAATATTGGGAGATCTGAACTTTTACATCAAGGAGCAAATATGAGATTATCTTTATGGAAAAGCTCTGTTTCAATTCTTCAGAAAAACGTGCAGTTACTGTTACACTCTGTGTAAACTGTAAGGCCATTAATCATTATCAGCTGCTGCCAAACCCCCCATATATCCAAATATACATAAAGGAAAACTAACACAAATTTTCTTCATCCTTCTGACAAAGTCATTGCCATCCGGAAGGCTGCAAAGATCTAACTCCTTCATTTGTCAACATCAGAGTACTCATGCACTGAGTTTGAGGCATGCTGCATACAGTATAGTTTTGCAACTTGACCTGTTCAACCTCAAGTTCAAACAAAAGCTGGAATACTAACTCTGTAATGCTAAGGGAAAAGAGCTATTTGTGGTACAGGCAGCATAACTACCTGGACAGTGTATTTAATTAAAAAATTTCACTGTTCCATTATACTTGATGTAATTGGAGCTGAGAAAGTTCTTACAAGATGAGAGGAGGACATCATCTTCTCTAAATACATTCACACACCCCCTATATCATCAGATTATAACTGTACACTTTAACGTCTCAACAGTTACTCAAGGACGGAAACTGCCTTAGAGGTTATTTACAGATAATGAAAAACATCAGAAAGAAGTGAAGGGAGGTAATTGATTATTTATCGATTAAACCTCTAAGTATTTATTATTTTTTGTTATAGTATCAGGGATAGTAAGCACAGTTACATATTGGGTCTAAGCATCACATGTCCCACACAGAGGAACAGTTTCAGGCTGAGTTGAGAGCTGTGCTGCTACTTGGTTCTTCACAAGTATTTGAGTCATGTTCCTCCTGAGCGTACAAGTTAACAATGCAGCAAGAACAAACAGTAAAGCAATTCAGCTGCAAAAGCTGCTGGAGGTGCTGTGCTTTCATCCTTCCTAGGGCTCAACAACTACTCTCAGTCGCTTAGTTTTACTACTTCATTTCTCTGTAAAGCAAGGAGGAGAGTGCAGAGAGGGCATCATTCTGTGGATTGTTGTCAAATTCTCTGAGCCAAGCCCCAGAAGCATGTAAGCACCTGTTGTTTTGAGACCTTTTATGAAACTTACCCAGAAGTTAGACCACAGCTGAACTGTGTAAGTGAGGCTCTCTTTTGAAAAGCAGAAAATACAGGCTGTTAAAGCAATTGTACCTTGTCAGTTGGAGTGAAAGGATGTATAATTGGAGAAGTATTGATGTTAGCAAAACTTTTCTAACAGGAAGAGAACTGAGGAAGAGTTAAGACAAAAGGTTTGTTAGGAAGCTGGGAATAGCACATCACCAGCACTAAATTGAAGAAAGCAAGCAAAAAAAAAGGAAAGTAACTATGTGAAATAATACTACTTCCTGCAAAAAAGCCTTTTCTTTGAGCAGTTTGCTTTCTCTTTTTTTTGCATGAAAGCAAAGATGTGTATTTTGTGTCTCAAAATTATTTAATAAGTGGTTCTATTAACACATATAATTACGACATACTCTCTTTTCTTGTATAATGGCTAGTTTTAAGGTAGGATAAACAGATTGTGGAAATGTTTAAAACAGTACAGCAGTTAAAATTACCAATTACTTGACTTTAGATAAATCATCAGCAGAACACCTTCATCATGTACTTGAGGAATACCTAGTAATTTATAGCCTAAACAAGGGATTCTAGTAGGGAGCAGGCAAATGCTGTTTGGATCATCATGTGCCTTCTTGGAACTGGCTTTCAGACATATGGCCTGTATTTTCAAATTGTGGGCCTTCAAAGGCTAATATAGAGAAAGGCAATACAATAGTAAATTAAAAGTGAGAAAAAGAGGAAAAAAATCAACCAGATACAACTGCATAGTAGCGAGACTCAAGGGAAACAGAACGAAGAAAACCAAACCACACACGTGAGCTTACCTTGTCTGAATGTGAAGATGTACATATTAATTGATCTTGGGAGATGCAGACAGAGTATGAGAGAAGTTATCTCACTGAGATGGGCTTCAGGAAGGCCTTGAGACATCCCTCTTGGGAAGGATTTGATAATTTTGCATTTATAAAGTTGCAATGCTTTGCTTGCCTTTTGTGCCCAGTAGTTAAGAGTGCTCATTGCTGTACATGAAAGCAGAGGACCAAGGGACGGCAGCTCCTCTCGCCTGCTGTTTGTCCACAGCAGCAACATATGAATTGTGGACATGCCGCAGCACTTGTGGGTGGCAATGGAGGCAAGGATGTAGCTGGTGCGAAGTGACAGCTGGGAATACAAAAGAAAAAGCAATTGGGATTTGGAAGCAACAGGTGGGAGCAGGAATCAGAAAACTATAGCAAGACCTCTGAGGAGGCAGGAGCTAATCCCGGCCTTGTTGAGCGAGTCCATTGGAAGGGCAACTTGTAGAGAGGACAAAAAAAGGAACAAGCGGGAGAGTATGAGAATATTGTGTGCCTGGGAAGCAAACACAAAAGGCAAGTTCCTACTTCACCAAAGCTGTACTTGTTTCTTAGCCTGATCTATATTGTAATATGCATCTGTGAATGATATGCTGCCTATTTTGATAGAAAAAGAGTGGCTTGGCTGTTACTTTAAGAGCAAAACTGTTAGCTGTAGCTGTGAAGCTGCAATGAGCTCTTCCATGACAGGTGGACAGGAAAGGGACAAAAAGGGTTATTTAAAGTCTGCTCACTCTCTGTACAGTGGCAGGTGTGCTGGCAGGCGGCTGGGCTCAATGACCTTCTAGAGCTGTGCTCCCACATTAACTGCGTGGGCTGGATGTGACTGACAGGGCCTCTGCGCCCTCACAGTGTTCGCTCTGAAGTGACTGCTTTGGGTCATGTTCCAGCGGAGGGAGGCAGTGCAACGAGAG
>NW_010104451.1:301-3219 GCF_000699245.1 Pterocles gutturalis | reverse complement strand
GGGACAGCGGGGCTGGAGGCAATGCCCGCGCTCCTGCATCACCCCGGCTGCGGTGCTGAGCATCCCTCCCGCCCTGCCTGGTGGAACGCCGTATGAGGTGAGGCTGCAGGCACAGGATCTCCCCCAGAGCAGCGACGCTGTGGGCTGCAAGGCTCTGCTGCTGCCATCAGCCCGGCTGCGGGCGAGAACCAGACGGTGCTGGTCCGGAGCCTGGGGATGGGCAGAAGCAGCAGGGCTGTTCTTTGGTGAGCTCGTGGGGTGTGTAACTTAACCCTGCTGTTCCTGTGCTCTCGTGTGCCTGCAGGGGTGAGGTGTAGGGTGGACCCTTAGCTTCCTCCTTCCCCGATGGCTGGTACCGCTGGGTTTCCTTTAGCAACGTTGTGCTGCACGTGTCAAGTCTAGGTGTAAAAACCCAAAGCCAGTCCTTGTCTTGCTAGGGCCAAGCAGTGAGCTTAAAAAATGCACAGCTACTTGAAAGCTGTGTCCTAAGTATATTATGACGGAGTGAGTGAGTCAGACAATTGTAGGTAAACAGAACTTCATTTTAAAAAGAAGTATTGCAGGGAAAAATATTAGGTTTCTCAGATCAAACCCGGAATTAACTGGTTTTGACGTCCTTGCTGGTGTATGTAACTTTCCCGGAAGGTTATTAAAGGCATATTGAACAAGGTGTGCATTCCTCGGGGATTAGCACTTGAATGTGCCCTGTGCCAGAGCGCGCTATGCAAACCCAAACCTGCTCTGCGTGTTGGCGTGTTACCCTTTCTGCTGGAAATGAATTCTCAACTCTCCTGCTGGTTTGGTATGCCAAGAGTCCTAAGTTCAGTGCAGACTTTTTCTAGCAGGGAAAAGCAGCAACAGGAACACCCATGGAACAGTTTCCCAGGAATGCTCTCATTCGGGTAGCAGCAGCGGGGCTGGGGGGGATGTGCTGTGCACCCCACTGCTGGGCTGAGCGCTCGGAGGGTGGGGAGCTGGAGCGGGGGGGGCTGCCCCTGCCCCTCTGCATCCCTCGGGAGAGGCTGGGGGATCTTCCCAGCGGTGGGGAGGCACCGGGTTTGGGCAGGGGCTTTGTGCCTGGGTCCGTGGTGACCCGTGGGCATTGCCCCGGTCCAGAGGCTCTGGGCTGGGGACATCTGTCTGCAGGAGGAGCTGGCTGCGTGGCAGTGGTGGCTCCGCTGCCGGCGGGTCGCTGCAGAACCTGTCACCTCCCCAGAGACACACGAGGAGCAAGCCGAGGGGGCGTCCCGCTGGTGGGCACGCGCTGGGAGGGGAAACACGAGTTTATTTTACCCACGTGCTTGTCATCAGCTGCAGCCGCTAAATGTCCTGCCCGTGCTCTGGGACAGTTACACAACGGGGAGCAGAGGCCAAACCAGAAGTATTCATGGCCTCGGTGGAGCGGCTTGAGACACTGACTTGCCCACAGAGTAAGTTGGTTATTGGGAAATTTTGTGGTGACAGCGTCCAGAGGATGGAAATATTTCTTGGCAGGAGGCTCCCTGGGTAGGGCTGCGGCGAGCGGCCAGAGATGGTGTTACCGTCACTGCCAGCTGCGGAGGAGCAGCGTCAGAGCGTTTGGGATCGTTCTGTGGATCAGCACAACTCCAACATGTAACTTTATTTTTTAAACATGTCGGAGTTCTTGCTGATGCTGAGGTTGTTCCCGTTCCTCCTCCTTCCCACTCCTTTCACTTTTTGTTTCTGAAAGAGGTTTTTCAGTTGAAAACAAGATGCCCTCCCTACTGTAGGGAAGTCCAAAGGCAGCT
The DNA here is from genome assembly GCF_000699245.1 of Pterocles gutturalis. Classification (NCBI taxonomy): domain Eukaryota; kingdom Metazoa; phylum Chordata; class Aves; order Pterocliformes; family Pteroclidae; genus Pterocles; species Pterocles gutturalis. Next base: position 1,450 of record NW_010104451.1, on the reverse strand, counting down.
GCGTGGGACGCAGCCAGTGTCCGCTGCACATGAACCATCTCTGCCTTCCCCATGGAGAGCTGCTGGTGTCATGGTTGTACCTTTGCTCCCCTGCTCGCCCCGTCACCGGGTGCAGCCGTGGTGGGAAGCTCCCCTGCACGGGTTTGCAGTGGTGTGGGTTTCATGCAGCTGCGTTTGCTGTCCTCCTCCTCCTGTCGCTGTGTTTTTTGTCCAGGAGGGTCCTGGGTGCGGGTCGTGCCGCTTCCAGCTGTGCCCAGTCTGCAGCCAGCTGTGGAGCTGGAGCAGGAGAGGAGGTGCCAGGAGGAGGAGATGTGACATGGGTCCTACCGGTGCCCTGCGAGGGAGGGCAGCGGGGTGCTCCTGGGGACGTCCCAGCTGCGGAGAGGAGCCGGTGAAGGAGGCATCGGCTGCAGGAGGTTTTCTCAAAGCCTGGCCCTTGGCCCCCCCCAGTCTTGAGGGGTTACTGTCCTGGGGTGATTTCTCAAGGACAGCTGTTTATCTGGCACTAAAATAAACTCCCAGCCCTTCAGAGTGAAGTTTCTCATGCACATCCACCAAGGTAAACACTGGCAGCTGACGGGTTACAGATCCTCATCAAAGCCAGACGCGTACAATAACTGTTTGAATTACCCTGTGCTGCACGGGGCAGCTGTCGGTGGGTCCCGCACTGGCTCCTGCAGTCCCGTGATGGCAGGTTTCACTTACACCCGAGCGGCTCGGCACAGCCAAGATGCGAGGATGTGTGGCGGTGCCGGGGTGGAGGGGCTGTGTAACCGCCCTGGGAGCGGTGTCGGTCTCGAGGACAGCGAAGGTGTCACCGAGCGGTGCAGGGACCCTCCTCGCCCACGGCACAGACTGGCTCCGGGGCCAGGCCAGGCGTGCATGGGCTAACTGCAGTTCAGATTTCGGTGCCGCCGCGGTGTGCCGGGCAGTGGTGGATGCCTGATGAGGTGCGAGGTCGCCTGCCCATGCCCCCGCAGCCGCCTCCCCAGCCTCCCTGGGCTGCAGCCAGGGCTTGTTTCTCGCTCCTCGTGCAGGCTGGGCTGGCCCCGGAGTTCATTCCTCTCTCTGTTTCTCTTGGTGATTTTATTTATTGTTTCTGCCCTTCCTCGGGGGTCTGAGGGGATCCTGCTGACCGGGCTCGCGCGG
>NW_010104451.1:0-286 GCF_000699245.1 Pterocles gutturalis | reverse complement strand
ATCAATACACGCTGTTTATTTTTCCCCATGACTGACAGCTCCTTGCCTGCAGCCTTCTCCTGTTACAGCCCTAATGTGTCTTCTGGCAGGTTTCCTCCATCTGAGTGATTTCTAAAGGAAGGAGCAACGCGGCCGAAGGAGCAGCAGAGCTTTCCCTTCTCGCACGTTCCCTTCCCTGCCCCTGCGGTGCTGGAGTGGGGCCCCTGCCCGTGCAGGAATCCGGCGTCCCGGTCCCGGGCTCCGTGTGCTGAGAATGAGGATGCAGGGGTGCCCCGGGGGTGCAGCC
>NW_010104450.1:0-2091 GCF_000699245.1 Pterocles gutturalis | reverse complement strand
TGGCATCACACAAGCTGGAGCCAGCAGCCAGCTCAGCTCAGAGCTACGCCGCACTGTGACGGCCCCCTCGGTCCCCTGGGAAGCCAGCACTGCTCCAAGCTGCAGGAAAACCACAACCAGACCCCGTGTGTTTGGTTTCTGCTGCCTGCCCAGCCACATCATCAGACTGCCTCATTTTTAGCAAATGATGTAGACATCAGTGAATTCTCCAGATATTAAAAGACTATCCTTCAGCCTGCTACACCACCTCTGAACGTGACCCCCCACCTAGACTGCAGCCCTTCAAGTTATCCTTCATTTGTTTGTTGGTGTGCTCCCTTAGATCTGCAGATCGCTTTGATTATTTAAACATCTGGAAGTTGTCACATGCTTTTTTTGACCGTGACCATCTGAAATATTACCCAGCAGGACTTGAGGGGAGACACAGCAAGGAAACAAAAACATCCTACTCATAAGAACATGTGGCAGGAATTATCAAATGACACCATCCCAAAGGGGAGCACTATATATCCAAGCAAAGACAAACTTTCTCTCCATCCCCTAAAGCCGGGACAATTGCTTTCCACAACATCCACTCCAGACATAAAAAAATATATTACATACAAGTATCTAATGTATTTTTCATTAAACATTACATTATGAAAGTTGGCTGTCTATCACTAAGGTGAAAAAGCGTTTCTTTCATCCTCTGAGTTTCAAAGCTGAAGAGTAGCTCCCCACACATGATTCTCCATAGAAAAGTCCCCCCAAAATGGTTCAGCATCTGAGGTTATTAGGGTGCATAGCCCTGGTTTGCTTGTTGTCCTCACAGACTGAGTGCAGGTTCTTTGGTAAAGCTGGCATGGGATACACAAAAAAATGAGATGGAAAAGGTTGAAATACAGAGTCAGAGTTTCTCAGCCATCCCATCACAGAGGCCAGGGGCTCTGGAGGAAAGGGGAAAGGCAGCCAAAAATCAGTGCAAATGAAATCCATGTATTTGCAGCACTCACTAAATTTAATTCAACTATGCAGCTGGAAGCCCATGAAATTCAAGCAGTTTTTAGATTTGGTTCCTCGTTCTCAACTTGATACAGACAGCGAGTGAAATGTGGAAAGCCGTAAAGACTGTACTGTTGCAGTTTGGCAGTGGTTCACCAGTGATATTTTAGCCTTTGACAAGAGGTTCCCCCTAGAACTAGAAAGGAATGGGCGTCCCACTGGCCAGGCTGTTTGCTTACAGACCATAGGGTGAAATCCCATTGCCCTGGATACAATCAGGGGAACGACTGGGAGCAGTGCCCCCATACATCACTTCAAAGCCCACCTTCCCCGCAGGCAGCCTGCTGGAAGGGGCTCTCTGATGGGGTTTCCTCACAGGGACATGCCCAGGCTTCCCCAGACACTCTAAGTCAATCTGTGTAACTGCTTCTTCCATCAGTCCCCAGCCTCTGTACATCTCCAGAGTCAAATCAGACCTTGACATACGGGCTTTGCCCCCATGGCTGCCTTTGTTTCTTCTTCATTTGGGGCTACTTTTATATTCAGCGGCATTGCACTGTGATTTTTCATTATTTAAACAAGTGCCCATAGCTACCAAAGTCAATTCAAGACAAGCCAGACACATCTCGATCCAACCCCAATGACCTAGAAGGAATTCCTTGTAGCGCAAAGACATCGGTTCCTGGGAATTGTCTTAACACAGACGCTCTCCTCTGGTGAAACCTAACGGAAATATTCCATGTTCTTTTTTATTGGGATAGAAGGAAATATGTGGGTTTTTTTTTTTTTTAATAGTGACTACTGCCACTTGTGCCGTGCCTCTGTTTTAGCTGCTGCCCGCGTGACCGCTCAAATACACGCTGGTCTCATCAATTTTTAACGAGGCGATGCAGCTCAACAGCAACCTCAGCACACAGAATCGTGGAATTGTTTGAGTTGATTCACAGAATCATCCCCTTCACAGAACCATCCCCACCTTCTTCGATCATCCCCTGCTCGCCACCTGGGCGCCGTTGCCAGCTCCCACACCCCCAGCCCGCATTGTCCCTTCGGGAACCCGCGCTTGCACCTGGGAAAAAGCTCCGAGGGACGAGGGGAGGGCGGGGAGCG
>NW_010104449.1:0-1086 GCF_000699245.1 Pterocles gutturalis | reverse complement strand
GGCCATTCTATGATTCTATGATTCTAATTCACTCTCATGAATGTTACCTTAAGGGCAATTCGAGAGCAAGAAATAGACTGAAGATGCCCTGCCAGGGTGGTAGCCAAGTCCTGACAAGGGACAAACTTCACATGGCTCAGACTTAAGAAGGGCTGAATACATGGCCCAACAGTGTGATCCCCATTAGCAGGCATTCCCATACCCTGGAGATTAACCTCAGAACCCCTGGAAGCACAGGAGTTGTCCCACCGAGGTCAGCAGGAGCAGACACCTGCTTGCAGCCCCAAAGTCACTTCCAGCTGCTCACGGCATGTTCACTACTCCTAGCAGCCCTCCAAGCACTATTATACAGGGTTATATGGAGCTTGCTTGGCTCAGGGGACAGGCTCGAAGGCTGAGCTTGCACCGTTTCAGATAAAGGCCCTGTGCCCACATAGTGGATGTCAGCATTTCCCATAAAACCATATGAGCGAGTTCATTATCATTGAGATAAGACCAAGTACAAGATGTGAACTTTGAAATCCCCACTTGCACATGAAGTGTGCCCATTATAGATCTCTATAAGAAAAATATGTTTACCAAGATAATTGTTTGGACCATAGGTCACAACAGATGAGAAGAGCTGACTACAACACTATAAAGTCATTTTCAGAAATTGTTAAAACAAATTAATCCAATTCTTTCCTTCACTGCTGTGGACGACTACCTTCACAACAGAGACAGAAGGAGTATTATGCAAGTAATTAAAAAAGAATTTCCTAGAAAACATGCAGTATCCAGAAAGCTCACTTTAGGGCACATGCAGATACCTGAGTCATTAAAGTTATTGGTAACACAACTTCGGTGAGCAGATATACAGAAGGATATCAAGGTATTCACGATAGAGACTATCTTATAACAACTTCTTGATTATTTTCACTTGTTGGCCTTTCCAGCACACATGCATCATACTGGCAGTTTTTCAGAACATATACAGGGAACATCAGTTTGAGCAGCTCACTCCTGTCTGTTAGCTAAGCCTTAGGAAAAAAATATCAAGGAACTTGCAGTTGATTGTTTGGTTGGTTGGTTTGTTTTGTTTTGTTT
>NW_010104448.1:0-250 GCF_000699245.1 Pterocles gutturalis | reverse complement strand
CTGCACCCCGGCAGGGAGGGCAGTACCAGCATCCTGGACAACCTGCTGTCACGCATGGAGCAGTACGCCAACAACCTGGAGAAGCTGGTGGAGGAGCGGACACAAGCGTACCTGGAGGAGAAGCGCAAGGCGGAGAACCTCCTCTACCAGATCCTGCCTCAGTGAGAGGGGGACAGACGGGAGTGTGTGGGCCTGGGGGATTGGCATGGGGGGGTAGCAGGCACCCTCTGCTGTGCAAGCATGGGGTCCT
>NW_010104447.1:0-19825 GCF_000699245.1 Pterocles gutturalis | reverse complement strand
TGCCTGTCCCCAGGCGTGGGACAGGCCCGTGTGGCACAGCGTAGCGTGAGGGGAGCAGGCACTGGGGGCTGCAGGCAGCGCAGCCTGTCCTGACTTCACCTCACAGTGAGACTCTGAAAGTGTACTTTCCACAGAGTTGTATAACAAGATAGCAAACCCACCGTAGCTGTGTCATGATAGTAAGTCGTTTACTTCTGTAATTGTGAAGATACAACTTAAATTTCTTGAGTCCCACACAGGTATTTGTAATACATTGATTATGTCAGTTGGCTTTTGGAAAGACAATTCTAGGGAAATCCTGTCATGTTCCTTTTGTTTTTCTTATAGATACCACTGAAGAACCTGTTTTCCAGCACTTTCCTCGTTTAACTTCCTGTGGGGTCAGCTGGTCAGCAACATGCCTTCTACCAAGAACACCTCAAAACTTTTCCTTGTCCTCGTTTCATTGCTGCTGGTGCTGCCGGTCGTTGAAGCCCTGGATGCAGGAGATACCATCGCCTTCTTATTAGGCCTCACTGTCAGCATCGTTGGATTCTGTGCCTGCCTTGGTTTGTACGCAAGGAAAAGGAATGGGCAGCAATGATTTCAAGAAGATGCTCATATGAAGTGAATTTCCAAACGTGGCTTGGGGTGAGATCTGGGGTATAAGACTGAGCTTCTTTTTCTGGATAACTTTCAAAAACCATGTAGTAGATAATTCTGCAAACCCCTTTTACCATGCACAAGAGAATTGGGACTGTACCCAGTAAAAAGGATTTGTAGGGTCTGTCCTCATGATAGTAAGATGATTTTATATTGCTTGTGATTAACTGTTGCCTAGAGAAGGGTAAGAACTTTTCGAATGGGGAAGGTAAACCATAGAGTGGTTCACAGTACATGTTTATAAATGGAACATATAAGGGGGACCATCAATGAGTTCCCCAATTTTGGCTTCAGGGGTTAATCAGGAGGAAGCAGCTATTAATCTTCCAGTGAGGATGGCAGAGTTTTGGAAGTACCCCTAACTAGACAGCTAGCAGCAGACTGCTTTGACTTGTGTGCATGTGCTCACTCTGCTGTCACAGGGATGAGACACTGGAGAACTAAGAAAACATGGAAACCTTTTTTTCTTGATGTATTCTTACTTTAGAATGTGCCTCTCCTGTAGCCTGTGTTCTTGTTACCAAGTAGATACGTTTAAGGATGGGACCACTATTTTTCTTTAACATGTATTTCACATAAAAGTACATGTAAGGCTATGTTAATCAAATGAGGGATATGTTTTGTTGTCTCTTGTTTATTTTTTGTACTCAGCCTTCCTTTAGGCACACCATGTCTAAGGTTTATTTCATTTCAGTTTTGGGGAAAAAAAATACCAAGATGTACCTATTTTAATGAGGAATTATGTGTAGTATTTCTGCATTAGGGAGTTATTAGAATTGTAACAAGACAGTTGTGTACGTGGGTTTTTTTGCAATATGGAAACAACACATTTTGTTAAAATCCTGGTTTTAGTCAACAGGTCCTTTGTTCTTGAGTGTCTTCTTCATGATTAACTTAGGTTGTTGGCTAAACATTTAGCCAAACTTCTTACCTAATTGATGCATAGGAGTTCCACAGAAGATTAGGATTAAAACCAAAGTAAAAAATCCTGGTGCAAAATGTGAGATGTAAGTAGTCTTATTCTGTTCATGGTCAGTCAGATTGTATGGTATATTGTTGAAAGACTCTGCTCAGTATCGTATCCAGGACCTGTTTCTTTAAGTACCAAAGGTGAAATGGCACAGCCAAGAATGTCTACTGTGAGTCCCTCTGGCTTGTTAGGGTGTTCCAGCTGTCCACTTGAGACAAGGCACACCATCAAGCAGCAGATAAGGAACATAGGAAGGTGAGATCTCCACTGTTCACAGAATTTCCTTCTGATCTTGTGCTGTGGACACTGCCACTCTTGCTAGAAGTCTTGACTTTTATCTTTCAGAGCTGGGGAAAAAGATTAAATGTGATGCAGAGCTATATATTTTGATATTATTCCTCCCCTTCCTCTCTAAGTGTCTCTGTTCAATAGAGCACAAAGCAATGGCTGGAAGAGTTGTCAAGCAGGTCTTGCATACATAATTAGGTGGGCAGATCATGTTCTCCAAATTCTAAGATTTCTGTATTCTGTATGCCATTTGTGGTTGGCTTGACTTCTCTCTCCAACCTCTGAGGAGACAGATTTGTTATTTCAGTCTTGCAAATTATGTCCCTCATGGTTGATAAAGGGAGAAAGGCAGAACGAAAGCTTCCAAAATTGCGTGGGGTTGAAACTGTAGGACTTAACCCAAGAAGCCATAAGAATGTAGGTTTCTGCTCTCAAGTTACAGGAATAATAATGGTCATAAAGTTACTCTGATGAGATGTAAGTCTTGCCAGGTAGCTGTGGCTTCCAGTCAGTTGGACAATTACTATGTATAAATGAATTTTACAGCCCTAAGAGGAGCTTCACACAGTAGTGTCACCTTTGAAAGCTGCCTAGCAGCAGTAGATGATCCTGTATGTGATTATTCAACTGGGTGGATGCAAGCACACATCAAGTGTGATCTTCCATGGTCCAACTTGGCTAAATCATTACCCTTAAAAAAAAAAACCAAACCACAAAATCACCACACAATTCACTTTATATTTCCCCAGATTAGATAATTTTCCCAATTTTTCAGTAGAATATGAAATATCGCTCTTTCAATAGAATAATTTTTATCACAAGCAGCTTTTCACAGACTCCTTTATCTTCATTTTGGGAAAGATCCCTGGCAATAGTTTCATAGAATTGTGCAACAGTTTCACTGCAGGAGAACAAAATTTTAGCAGCATAATTAGTGTTAGGCAGTAAGAATATGACGAACTGTGTTCTTTGCCCAAAGCTGTATGTGCTTCATTGAAAGGTGTTTGCACAGCATAGTGGCATTGTTTCCTGGATTCTGAGGAAGCTTTGTTGTTAAAGACTTGCATTTGTCAATGACTTGAGTGTAAAATTCGATACCTCTGTTTCTCTTCTGTCTTAATAAACCTTCACGTATGATTTGTCATCAGTTTGTGAAGTAGTTCTTATGAAAAGGAAAACAGGGATGATAGAAATGACCGAAACTGCTGAGTTATTAAGTATTATTTTCTTATATACTTATGTTAGGCGACTTCACAAAATAATGTGGCATAAGGTATGTTTTCAGTTGAACTTCTGTACAGTGAGTGTACTTATCTTGGTCCTATTACTTGTGTATGTAAAACTTCTATTGTTTCAATATCAGTTACTTTAGAGCACTTAAAGGAGGCGGGTCCCCTGACTTTGAAACTGGGCAGCTTGCAGTTGCAAAGAAGCATGTTTCTCTGGTACAAGGGAAACTTGAAGTATTTATTTTTCCTTTTGACCGTGAATTTTCAACATTACTACTACATAGTTGCCTTAATTCCAGAAAAGCCATTTATGGCAGTTTTCTATCTGGAGACTCAAGGATAAAAAGGACCATTTTATTTTTTTCTAAAGAAAAATTATGTTCTAGTGCTTTATAGTTATTTGAATGATATGTTTTGGTTTTTTTTTTAGACTTCAAAAGAGCTTGTTTTATCCCAGCATTTTATGAAAACAAGGTTCTAGTTCTTTTGGGACTTCAGCTAGTGCACAAAGCAGTTCAGTTTGTGCACTAAACCAATACCATTAGTAGCTGTCTTCAGAGCAGAAAGCAGAAACAGCCTGACAACGCCCACCTCTTGAATAAATACAACATACCCTCTAATTAGTGCAAGAAAGCTGCAAGTCAGGAATGAGTAGCTTTTGACTGTGGTGATTTCCATCTGCTTTAACAGTGCACTAGCTCAAAACCAGCCATCCTATGAGCATTTAATAATATACAGTCCCTTTGTAAGTGGACAGAAGTCCTTTGCCCCTCATGGTGTACATTCAAGTGCTGCACACCAGCTTGGCATTACCGTTCTGCTGGGTACAGCAGTACCTGGGACTGGAATACAAACACTTCACCCAGTTATTCATGCACTTGCCTCTCTGGGTACATTAAAACTGATAAACCACTGCTGCAAACCCTTTCTCACTCTCGGATAAATCCTGCTGCTGCTAGTGATGCTGCTTTAATTCTCTCATGAGGCTTGGCAATTCTATGGCGTCTTCCACCTGAGAACCACTATATATGCTTAACAGGTATTGCATCCCTATCATATCCTTTGATGAGGCAAAAAGTGGAAGGAGAGTCAGTGACCTGTGGCATCACAGGAGATAGGTGGTATCTCTGGGATGCTCACTGAAATTGCTGGAGCGCGTTGTGCCTGTGGTTCTTGGCCACCATGCCTCTGCCATGGGAGCTGTCCCTGGACTGGGCCAGAGACTCTTGTGTACTGACTAGAGACAGTATGAAGCCCTGGTTCCTCTTTGCACAGAGCTGTTTACATAAGCTTTGTGAGAAGCGAGTAGGGAGCTGAGTTCACCATTTGTCATAAGATAAAACATGACTACATGGATGAACCGTAATAGTCTGTTACCACGGTAAATGCTCTAATTATTATACTACAAAAATAACCTTTCCATTCATTTTTACATCTGATGAAAGGTTTGGCAGATCTAAACTGATGTAATGACGAGATCATTAGGAGTGTTGGAATGGAGGGCTTGGATCTGGTTGTCCTGCTTTATACTTTTAACAAATTGTTAGTAAATGATCTGAAGTCAACAGAAAACACAGGTTGTTCACCAGATTACAAAAATAAGACCACTAATTCAGAACCAAATGCAGCAAAACATATCAGGCAAGATTCGATGTGATGAAAGATGCACAGGACTCAAAACACTTGCTGAAATCAATCTTCAAAACTTTTAAGGGACAAGTTGTTAGCACATTAGATACTGACCACACTGCTAAATGTTAAATTGTTAAAGAATGTAACCAGCTTTGAAATTATGAAGATTTTCAGTTCACGTGAATACGTAGTAGCAACTAAAAACTACACTTCCAATATTCAGAAAGTAAGCTTTCCAGCAAGCAATCTGGAATTTGTATACCAAGCTATGGTAAATACCATAAAAGCACATCTGTTTTGAACTAAAAATAAAAGACCAATAAAATTATATAAATATTCAAAACATTTCCAGATGTTGTACTGGTCTCCTCAGCTCAGTTTGTCCATAATGAAATGTGAAAATACGTGGGAGGCTCTGCTACAGTATGGTGCAGGCACACTAGGCAGTCAGCATACCTTTTGTTTCTGGATCAGTCATCGGATCAGATCAGAACAGAACAGCAATTTTCATGAGAAAAACAAAACAGCCCTGTAGAGTGCTAAGCAAAGAGACCCATGCAAGCTCTCAGTGAAAGGGAAGGCCTGAAAGTGGAGTGGCTTCCAGCAGACCTAGGAGTTGCAACCATTAGGCAGGGAAGAAAGAATCGTGTCCCCAAACACACTACTGGAGAAAAGAAGAGCTTGCTGCTGGGTTGGGTTAAAGTTTGTATCCTGCTCGAGCCTTATTGCATTGGCTGTATTCCTCCTCACTAGTCTTTGCCTTGGAAATTTAAACTGGAACAAAATAACAAGCAGCTTTCCCAGCTGCTGTTCATTCAAGGAACTAAAATGTTTGTACACACCCTCGTGCGTTTGGTCTCTCCACTTTGCAAGTATAAAAGTGTGAAAATTACCTTCTCTTCCTGAACGGACTCAAAATGCTGCAGAGCAACATAGTTCCATAAAAGTTATTAGAGAAGGGTCTGTCTTCGGTTCTTCTGTTTGTGCAGCTCTTTGCACACATTGTGATGATACAAATAATAAATAGTACAACAGCATGTCCCTTCCCTACCCTCTCATAGAAAAGAAGCAGTCCTAAAACATGACCAGTTTTAGTCCTGGCACAGCTGAAGTGTCACTTTTATCAACATGGATTCACTTTCCATTTCGTAAATAACCTGTGAAACCAGAATGTTATTAATTAATTCTAGAACTGTTTGAGGACATTTTCTGACAACCTTTTTCTGAACTCAGATGGCTATGGAAATTACATGGTCAATACATGCACTTATTTCTCAGAATTTAACCTAACATGATTGTTCATAAGTCACATTGTAGCAGTTTTAAACTTTATTTGAATCTATTCAAATGATCTGGAGGATTAGCAGAAGACATGTTGACTCATGTTTCTGCGAAAGCACATATTTATTTAATTATGCCTTAAGTTCGTTCTTTTCCAAAAGGCCATTTGTGGTCAACTTCCAAAAGTCTATCTGAGATTTGGAGAGGGAATATAATCTATAGAGTCGATAGACTATACTTTGTATCTTCTAAAAAAAAAAAAAAAAAAAAGTCCTTTTTCATAAAAAGTAATATAGCAATGGGCCTTACCTAAGTCACTTTTAATCTCTTCATAAAAGTTAAAGATGTTGATTGTATATCTGGAGCAGTTGCCAATAAGAAAACAGTATTCAGCAATAAATGTCACACCATCATATTTTTCATTCTATTGTATCTGCAGAAAGAAAACATAAATCCCAGAAACTATGCTACATTAAAAATAGGCAAAAAGCGCTTTTCCAAGAACAAGTCACTGTTATCTAGTCATAATTATGGCCCTACTGAAAATCTCAGTGAAGTCAGATGAAAAATGTTAATGTCTTAAAATTAAATCAAGCTCTCTTAAAGGAGTGACCAAACTGTGTCTTTTGAACCCTATACAACTTTGCCACGACCGCCTCCCATACCAGTGTTACAGCAGCAGGCTGTCCTGATGCAAGGGATGCCGGATAACCTCAAATCCTGACAAGGAAATGACAGACAGCTGGGTCTCCCCAGGTGCCAAATTCATGCCCGGGCCACTGCTACCTTCTCGCTTCATAGAGCCATCTTCTGCTGTGACAAAAGCCAGACAGGTGATGGGGTACTTGTTTAGACATTCAGGACTAGCTGTGTGGCTTACACATCTTTAACCTTCTTCTTCCATGTCAGATTTCACATATCAAGATTTAGTATTGTAAGTTGCACTTTATTTTTAAAAAACCTGTATAAAATCTCACAAAATACAGAATGTGCGTGGGCTGCGGTGAGTGCTGCATTTGAGACAAGTAGGAAAGCAGAGGTCACTCTGTCAGCTGAAAGGATACTTCTAAATTGTCCATCCACAAAAGGGGAAAAAATAAATCATATTTGGGAAGAGACCAAGCCAGGAAATGTACGACCTCCAGAGGTTCTTTACAACCTAATTTATTGTATGATTCTATGAAATCCTAGTTGCAAATGGGATGCATAAACAGCCGGTCAATTCACTCGTATCTTTATGGCAAACAAGGATATATTTGTGGTGAACAAATCTAATCACAGTGTGAGCCCATAGGGAACCTGACCACAAAAGCTGTGAGGCTGTTCAGTAATCATGTAAGACCACAGGGAAACCAGATGTACCAGGATTCTCCCACTGCGTCTAGTGAAATTCAATCCCTGAGGCATTAAAAGGTTACGGAAAAAAGGGAGCAAATACAGCATATGTGCAGTAATCCTCTTTTCAGAGTGGGATTTTTAGAGATGGGTTTATGGGTCTAGTACTGTACACCAAATGGAATTCAAGTGCTTCAGTGCAAAGCCTCAAATGCAAATTATCTCAACTCCTCCCCAAGTCAATGTTTTGAAAATATTAAGTTTTCACAGCCTGAATAAAGGACTGTGTTGCACATGGAGTTCCCATTGGCTTCAGTGGGAGTTTAGGACAAGGTCAAAGACAAAACACAGGTTTGGATACAGTAGCTACGTTGATAGGATGGAGGGGTCCCTGTCATTTAACCAGTAGTTCACCTTGCACCAGATGGTGCTCACGAGGAACTGCAGACACATTAGGCTCCATCCCCATCTCTTTCCTTAGGAAAATATTAGCTGAATTATTTACTGTGAAAACCGAATGCCAAATTTTCATCTGGCTAAAAAACAGCCTGAAGTTGCTGAAATAATTGCAGTCATCCTGATTTAAATTCATTTTGAACAGAAATCACAAGAGGCTTCATTCTGACCTTGCACCAGCCCTTACACTTCTGTGTAATGCAGTAGAATTATTCTTGATTTCCATTTATGTGAAAATCTAAATTGGTTCTTAAAATAGATGCTGTCTTTTTTTTTTCTCTCAGCCCGCTACAGTAAATTATTTGACCTACATCTTAATAAATATTAGAAAAAAAAAATTCTCCCCACTCTCTTTCCACAAATACACTTCAGAATTTGTACATTCAACTTAGACTCCACTGTTTTCACCACCCTCCCTCCCGCCCCTGCCAAGATTTATCAACCAAGGCAAAAGGAAATCCACAAGACAACCCATTCTCAAGGACAACATACTAAGATAAAGTGCCTCTTCACACACCTTTAATATATGTGTGCTGTACATGTCTAATGTTCATCAGCTTACCTTTTTGCCTTGTTGTTCTTATCATTTCAGTAATAAGAGCAATCTGGTTTGTGTCTATGTCAAACTGTTCCTCAAGAAGCACTTTGTAAATTTTCTTTTCCTATCCAAAAGTAACAATGAAATCCCAGTAAAAAAGATTACATGCTCTCAATTTCAGAAAGGTCAGCAAGGAAATTATTACAGCTGTAGATAGAAAGTTTCATGAGTTTTGCCAGAGGTTTCTCTGCTTAACTCCCAATAGACTTAATAGGAATTAAGAATTAAAATCCCTTTCCAATAGTGAATGTAGAGTGTATGATCACTTTATGCACACTACCAAAATAATCTGAAATTGGCTGTACTTAGTTGTCAGACTTCTGCCTTTATATATCATAATGCCAACTGTCTTAACTCCAGACAATGAAAATTGCCTGATTTAGTGCAAAATACAGGCCTTGGGAAGCAAATGTCATAGAAACAGGGTGGCGAGGCACTGACAGGCACTCTCTTTTGTGCAGTAGTAGCTGAGCCATTTGCACAGTAAGAATTCCATGTCCTCTTACAGGACTGGGCTTTTGTTTTTTCATTATCTGGGGTTGAAAAAACACTTCCCTTTCGTCCTGCAGCTAGAGCTGCACTCTGGTTTCTCAAAAATAAATGCTGAGGAAGTAAACTTTATGACTGAAAGACTGGGGTTTTTTTATTTTTGAACCAGTTGATCCCTGCCACCTGCTTACAGTAACTATTTCTGGTCTTACTACCACAACTGAGAAATGTGCAGCTTATGTGGAACTGGGACATTTGTAAAGAGTTTCATAAGTATGTATGTTTCTCTACACTTACCACAGAAATAATAAAAGCCCATAAACTACACTGGTTCAAAAAATTCCTTCTAGGATGCTCACACTGAACTGACCAGAACAAATCTTTCACCATCCCCTAGTAGAGACACTTCAGAAATCCATTCTTAAAACTGTTATACAATGCAGGGTTTTTTACATTACAGCATAACTAAGCCTTAAACCATAATGCTGAGTCAAAGTCTGCTAGACTTGTGTCTCTTTCTTCATTTTACCACTTGGAAGCCCAATGTTAAAATCTCAACATATTCTTAATACTAGTAATTACTCATCCTCTTTCCTATATTTTTTTCAATTTCAGAAAACTCTAGGCATGATTTAATATGTAGGGTCTTTACATTACAAAGAAGCATTTAACATTATTTTCTGTTCTGAAAGATATCTTACTGTATCTGTTCGTTAGGAGCCATATTTGAATATCCATTTCTCCAGTCTGGCAGATTTTTAAGTAAAGGTCAAAGGGTTTAAGGGTTGAAAACCTACCTCACCTTAAAATAGTTCTGGTTTAAGTAGGTTCATAATTGTATTCCAAGACTGTCAAGTGAAGCAGAAGTCTGAAAGTTTTGCAATTAAGACTATAACTTTAGCTCTCTCCAACTTCTCACTGTATTTACCAAAGGTTATCCCAGCTCCATTCATTATCTAACTAGATTTGCCTAAATTGGTCAAAAGTGCATTTAAATCTAGCCTTGCAATTCCACTGATTCTATGTTCTCAATTGCCTCTGGCTGCCTGTGACAGCAGAAAATAACTTCTTCCATTCCTGCAACAAGTCTTTTCTTCTGATTTCTTCTGTCTTACTCCAGAATGGCCATTAAGTTATGCTCCCTTTTTAAATTTTTACTTCTCTTTCAGTTTCACCAAGCTTTCCCAGGATGTGATCCCTGTTTTTGTAACTAACCTGTTTGGGCAAATAAATCATCCTGAGCAATTGCCAGCTCTTTTTGTCTGAAGGTCTTCCATTTGATTTCAGGTTGTCCGCATTTCATTATGTTGCACAGTTGGCCTTGTGACAATGTCCTTTGAAAATCCAATACACTAAAAAGGTTACGAAAAAAGAAAGAAAAAACTGCTCTCTTTTCAATATAGAGCGTGCAGGTCGAAACAGATGTATCTTGAGGACCCATGATATCAAAGAGAATTCATAAGTTTTACATAAATTCCTCAAATTGCCACAGTTTTGTTATACATGCATATTTATGGGGAGATATTATACATAATAGAGAGACACAGTATTTCAACTAAATGTTCTACTAGCTTTTGAAGCATTACATTAATATCAAATTTACAATGCAGCACAGAATTACACAATAACAGGTACATTTTACTTGACTACTGATGGCCCTGTACTGTGAGGAACTGGTGTGTTCACTCATCAAAAGAGTGCTTTTATGCCCAGATATATATCTCAGATTAGGAAAACCAGATTACTAGTATTTAGGTCTCTTATTTCCACATTTTTTTTTAATAATGGGGAGCGAATAAGTTCACTGAGGTTTAATAAAATCATGTAGTGAAGAACTGCAAGAGCTTAAGAGGTGGTTTAAATATCTAAAGCATGAATTGAACAGAATTTAGGACATAAACCCTCCAAAAAGGGACCCAGAAATCCTCACTGCAGCAACAGCAAGACTTATCAGTGCTCACTTTTCATCTGGCATTTACACTTTGGACCTGAGGTCGCAAGCCTTCCATTTGTGTGCAGAACTGCCCAAGAGTGTGCAACACAGAATCTTTGTGCTCTAGATGTGAGGCAGAGCATAACCTAAACACCTTGCTCCCAGCAATGTCCCTGGAAGAGTCTGATCTGACTGGTGTGTTCAGGTAAGGTACACCAGCAGCAGTGCTGAGCTCAGTGAACGCACAAATGCTGCAGGAAGCCCCCCTTTTCCATAGCCACCTAGTAGTTACATCACATGAAACCAGAAGATCTGGAATTCAAGCCCAGTCTCCTACCTTCAAAAAAAATATCCTGGAGTAGCAGAAGGTACAATCCTGGAAAGAATGCTCTCCTGTTTATCCTGGACCTTCTGTGTTTAAAAATGCAAGAACAATGTCCACTACTGAGGACACCCGCCTCTTGTATCAAGATTTAGGTCCTGGTCCCAGCTCCATGGCCAGACATTATGTAGTCAATCAGAAAACAAAGCAAAACCAGAACTAAAAAAATCTAGGTAGCGGGGACCAGATTCTATGTCTTTCTCCTGACAGCTGAGTGTCTTATCTAGTACAGTGCAACATCCTGTTCCTGCTCAGTTTTTTACCCTTTTTTTGAAATACCATACTCAAACATTGCCTAACTATATGCAAATACTAGTCCAATTAAGCAAAAGATATTGCCATTTGCTAACATTAGGCTTGACTGGTTTTGTAGGTGACATTTCAATAAAAAATTAATTCGTTCATACCTCCACGAAATAGGAAATGCAGTAATAAATATATATTTACAGTTGCATCACAGAGCTGCATTCATGCAGTTCCTCCTACTGTGCCATCACAGTGCTGTTCTAATAGTATGTGCAGAATTCAAACTGTCATGTTTCTTAGCAGATGACCTACCTTTATCCAGAGATAGACTGTTCTCTGCATCCTTGCAAGTATAAAACATAAAATTGCTTCTTCTTGTTCTACATATAAATGAGAACATTTCATACTTAATATCCAACAAACCGACAAAATGGGACCATGGCATTATGTTCTAGATATCAAATTAGTTGCAGTGAACAGGTAACAGCTGAGTTGAATATCCAAGACTATTTCCACTTTCTAGATATAACACCTGAAGCTCACTAGTAGAACACGTGTTCATGCTAGCTGCTTGCAAAGCCAGTGTTCACTCTCCATCTCAGACATTACAGACTTGTCTCTCCATTGTCTCAGTCTTATGCATTCAAAGCAATTATCACTCAGGAGTATACTTTTTTAAACAATTTATATTTTATTTACAGAGCTTTAAAGTAATCCACAGTCATTATACTGTACACATCTGTATTAAATTAAAATTTAAACAATAAATTATTAGGAGGTCTAATGCCTAGATATGAACCAGTCATATCAGCAAAAAAATAAATAAAAATATTTCTAACATCAACACTCTTAATTTTTGTCCCTGAGCACAGCCTAAAAGTTCTCTGAAAGCTGTCAGTGACATTTATCCTATTTTATCCTATTATTTTTAAATCCCCCTCTCAGTATATTGCTAGAAATAGAAAATGTTATTGCCAAATAGTCTCTCTAATCCTACAACATGCTGTCCATTCATGGTTCACCTCTAACCTAACCTTAAAGATGGCAGAAAAGGGAAGTATTTATATGTCTCAGCTCTACGAAGGGATTGATTTGACATATATCCCTATACACCAGTAATAGTCATGCAAATAGTTCTATGAGCACTGGAAGAAACAGAGCAGTACCTGCAAAAGAAGCAAGGAGGAGCTCAGCAGCGTGACTGTTGATCCTCTTGATACTGAACTGATGAGTAGGATGTGTGTAATTTGTCACGGAACCAGCATGGTCTTCAGGTCTAACACAGTTCTGGTTTTGCTACTTGCCACAGAAACCATAGGGACATATCCAGTGTCCTGTGCAGCTGCACAGCTGAGCAGCACTAAGCCTAGTCATGAAGAGTTCAAACAGGGAAGGGATTAAGGCTCCAGGCCATGGCCAGTTTTGACCAGGAGATGAATCACTGTATGCTGAGGCCTCAGGTATGGACCAGGGTCTCTAGGGAGTGGTGGCCAGCCTGAAAGCAGAGGCCAGACTGAAAGAACAGCAAGAGAAAAAGGTAAACTCTGGGACAAGCAGCTAACATCTACATTCACAAAATTTATAGGAGCCTTACCTGCCTCTGAGACCTCTCTGCTCATGTATTTGACTTCACTAAAATCAGCCTCCAGGTTTAAAAGACAGTGAAGAGGAGGAAACGTGCATAAATTCACTTAGTCATTATATAGCGTCATGACAGAAAGTATATGAAATATAATGAGACATAATCACTCCTTTTTCATTAGGCCTCAACCGCATCCTAATAATCTCCAGCGAGCCAACAGCACAAAAAGAGATGGGAGCAATACCTGACAGCCTGACAGCCTGGCAGTTCCCCCAGTCAGCCAAAGCAGCATTCTGCACATATATGTACATGCTGGAAAACTACAGAAGAGCTTGGGATAAAGTAGGTTTACCTAGCTGGCATAGTTATGTGCATCTCAGACGTGAGGCTGTCTACACTTAATATCAGGTGTGTAAAAATGTTGGATGCAGCTCAGCTGGAAGAAGTCATCCTTCTCCTATTTCTCAGGCATTTTCAGGTTCCTCTCTCAAGGCAAGCATTCTGTTCTATGATGTCACTAACCCCATTCATTTTGCTCCACGGTGTTCCACTGGCATCTGTAATGGCGACAGGAAAAAGTGTTCTTGAATGCTGTGATTGGCACTGTTAATGACCATGACACTGCAGAGCTGCTGTGTGCTTCAGCAGTGGTTAGCTGATTTCAAGTCCTGAATTTCCATTTAGTAAGGTAAACCAGGAGCATTACACAGCCTCTGAGAAAGCATTTAATTGAAAACTCAAGCATAGACAAAAGGACTGCCAAACATAAAATCTGAGAAGGGTAGAGGTGCACAAACAACAGTTCCGTTGTTTAAAAAATAAAACCTACAAGTACAAGCTTTTGTCTATCATGAGTTTCTAAAGCTAATAGACAACACTTCTAAAATCACAGTAATAGATTCCACCACTGGAGTAAATTAACAGAGTTTTTGATGTTAGTGGCCCTGAGGTGCTGATTTGCATTGGCTGGAAATCTTCTCTTGTGTGGGGATGCTCCACTTTTACCCAAACATTATTGGCAGAGTATCAGAAGGTAAGACATGAGAACAACAGTCAGCAAAGAGTCCAAGACTGCTTAGCCATGCATTGGAGTCAGAAAGTCATTAGTATGGCCCTGGGTCAATGCTTCCAGTTCAGCTTACAAATTCTGAAAGACTCTCTATATCTGTTTCACACCAGATTGTTTTCATATTATCAGTTAGACCAGCCTCATGCAAAAATCATGCCTTCACCTATGGTGATTTAGTCATGAATTCCTAACTGTGCTCAGCATCATTCCTTTCAACTATTTTGGCTGCTGAATTGTACCACTAGGATGTATTCACATTACCATATGTCATGCACAGAAAAACATATCAGTCAATGGAAAGCAGTTGAAGTACATATTGTAAGGTAGCTTATACTAAAATATGTGCAATTAATTGGATTAATTAAACTGCAGATGAAAATACATTGAATAAATGAATCACTACTTCTGTAAGACTATTCCCAGTGTCTGTGCACATGCTTCAACAAATCCCATCTACAAGATTTGTAAGGGATGGTATTTTATTTTTTGTAATGGAGAGACTAGAAAGTATTTTTCCTCCCGTTCCACATTCAATTACCAAAACACTAACCGATTTTCTTGCACAGAAATTGAGCAGAGAGACTGGATATAGCAGGAGCTTCAGTAAGCTTGGTCTACATCCTCTTGATGTTCTGACAAGAGGTTCTTTCTCCTCCCCAGGAGTGCAGGGAATAACAGCAAATGACCTTTCAAGGTCAGGAGCTCAGGACCTCACTGTAGACCCTGTTACTGAGGCATTCCTACAGTGCTGTCCATATTAACTAAATATTATCTCAACAAAGATGATGAAGGGAATGGAGCATCTCCCTTATGAGGAAAGGCTGAGGGAGCTGGGTCTCTTTAGCCTGGAAAAGAGGAGACTGAGGGGTGACCTAATTAATGTTTATAAATACGTGAAGGGTGAGTGTCAGGAGGATGGAGCCAGGCTCTTCTCTGTGACATCTAGTGATAGGACAAGGGGCAATGGGTTCAAGCTGGAACATAGGAGGTTCCGCTTGAGTATGAGGAAAAACTTCTTTACAGTGAGGGTGACAGAGCACTGGAACAGGCTGCCCAGAGAGGTTGTGGAGTCTCCTTCTCTGGAGACATTCAAAGCCCGCCTGGATGCGTTCTTGTGTGATCTGATCTAGGTGTCCTGCTCCGGCAGGGGGATTGGACTAGATGATCTTTCGAGGTCCCTTCCAATCTCTAACATTCTGTGAAATGTATCTACTTGGAACTACTTCTTCAGATACTATGAAGTTCCTTTTTGTTTTCCTTTTGTTGAGCTCAATCATCAATCTGCATCACTGTGGCTGTAACTGGCTCTATCTTTTTTAAGTTACGTGTTATCACTCCACCTTGTCTGTGAAAACCAACAACCTGGTAATTCTTCAGTACAGGACAACATATATATGGCCCACAAACAAGAAAGACTGCATATGAACCTTTATTTGCCTCTCGTAACTCCCTCTTCTCTCTCTTAATCATATATCTATAAAAGGCCATTTGCGAAGTCCAGCAATTTAAAAATGTAGCTTATCTTTTTGCAGGCACAAGTAATTAGCAGTGCAATTTAACATTGGTAATTATTCATGTCCATAGTTAAGTTCATTTGCATGTCAAACTACCTGATATGCAAGTGAAGTCAAGTAATTACATGTCCACACTACTTAAATTGCAGAATAACTGAACTTAACACTGCAATACTGATTTAACAGTGTAGCTACCAAAGTTAGATGGAAACTTAGATGGGAAAGACAGTGTCCAGTCTTTCAAATGTAGTCCTAATGAAGGAACTGGTAAAAGGTGTTTAGAAGCCTGAGAATACAAGTATCTAATGGGATTTTCAGAAGCATATTGATGCCTTGCTCCCTATTAGTCACACAGAGCAAAGGTCTTCCTCCACAGGACAAAACCTTTTTCACATGCTCAGCAGATAACCTTATGTATATTTGCCCTTAAACCTTCGTTTATCCCCGTGTAAATGTGCAACATAGATCACCCTTTAAGAACAAAAATTAAGTTTGAAAGGGCAGTTATGAAACATTTTTTAAAATACCTAATTAATTTTTTTTGAGAAATATTTATCAAACATCTGAGTATCTGGCTAAAGATTAATAAAAAATGCAATTATTATCCATAGAAATTGTTATAGTCACATGAATGCAACATTTTGTTATAGGTGAAAACATGCATCACTGAGGCAGAGACCAACAGAGAGATTTTTAGTGAAATTTATGTCTGTGCTGAGAGCCAACGGAGGAGCCAGACAGTACCAACAAATGTCGTTACTCTGCAAACACTTTACAAAGCACAGGAACCAAATATATTGCAGGTGAAATTCTCCACTGTGCAGGGGTCTTCCACAGGTCTCTGTATTACATAAGTCCTACTTAAATACTCTTCTAAACTTACACAAATCTACTGCACAGGCAAAAAGTTTCCCTTGGAAGAATTCCTTGAGCCCTTTGAAAAGGATGTACTTTAATAACATCTATCACAGTCTCTTAAGCAATACATAAATCTTGCGCTGGCCTCTGCACAGAGGTGAGTACACCTTGCAGAGTATCTCTCCTGTTTTGCAGAAATGTCACAAAATCCTACACTGCTTCAGAGTTTGCATTATGCAGACTGGGTAGATATTGCATATATACAAATTTCAAGACAGCTGGTAAACACCTTATTTACTGAAATGATCAAGAGAATAGGGACATGAGTATTTTACATTTTAGATATTCACAACTTCTGGCCCTATGCCGAAAACCTCATTCCACTGAAACTGTTGAGAGTTGTTACTGACCTTGGTGAGGCCAATATCTCACCACATCTTTTCAACAGATAGGTACTTGTCATCACTAGCCTGCCTTCTAGCCCAATTTCTACTTCAGACTCCATTAGTGAGGTTTCTCAGTGTCAGACTTTGCTCAAAATTCCCTCCTATTCTGAGGAAAATGCTCAAAACAATGAGAATCTCCTACCCAGCATCCTCACGGGTCTCACAATTGTGGTACGGGATTCCAGGGCAGGTACCCTCAAAAGAAATTAGGTGCCAAGTAAGAAAAACACTATTTATACACCAACAAATTTCCTCTGCAATAGCATTCAAGCGTCCCCCACCGCAGTGCCCGAGCTCCTGGTACTTTGACCATGTGCATGACACTTGGCCATGGCCAAGCATCACTGCCATCTCACCGGAATGAGCTGCCCAGATCTGCAGATGATGCCAAAGACCAAGAA
The DNA here is from genome assembly GCF_000699245.1 of Pterocles gutturalis. Classification (NCBI taxonomy): domain Eukaryota; kingdom Metazoa; phylum Chordata; class Aves; order Pterocliformes; family Pteroclidae; genus Pterocles; species Pterocles gutturalis. The sequence goes on along the minus strand of NW_010104447.1, from coordinate 2,474 downwards.
TACCAAAGCAGGATTCTCCACTAAGGTGATCCTCATCCGGGAATGGACCTAGTGGGTCCAATTCACTGGACCCAGTCCCTTGGCCATTCTTAAATGGTACCTACACTGAAAAAAACGACAATTGGAATACTGTATCCTCAGTCACCAACAACAAAGCTGAGTACTTCACCAGTTACTTTCTAGGCCATGATTATTGAATAACTCCAGCAGGTGAAAATGAAAGAGCTCTGTACTATAACTGTCAATAACTTTGCAGTGGGGTTGTCCAAACCTGGAGCTGGTTCACATCTTTGACCTAAATCAGAAAATCAGGGAAATAGTCTTGGCTCTCTCATTTTCTAGGGAAAGCTCTAATCGGTTTGCTGCTAGCTCTAATGGGGTACATGAATGCTCTTGCTCTTACACTTCACTTACACTCTCTGCCTTTATTCCTCCTTCCTAGGAAAAAGCAGCCTTAAATGCATAATTAAAAAAAAAAAAAAAAAGCCAGGGAAGGAAATTTATCTTCTTCAGAGTAATCACTTATTTCCTCTGAGATGCTTATAGAGCACGCCGGTCCTCTGGATTTTTTAAACGTCCTTCCTGTTGCCCTTAGTGTTTCCCCACTTACATTGTGGAGTGGGCAATTTACTCAGGGTTCAGGATCTCTCCTTGTGGCAAAGTCCCAAGAAATTCTGCTTGGCTAACCCTAATCTACTCACCTTGCAACAAAGGCTGCCTCACACTTTTTTTTCTGAAGCTTTCACATCTCTAGCCCAACTGTTCTGAAGAACTACTTAGCATAGATCTCTTCACCTGTCCTTCCATAGCTCTTCTCATCCCCTTCCAACTGCCCATTCATTTCCTGATTCATGCTTCCTGGAGCCATCTTTAACTGGTATCAGCCTTCACCTCCCAGATTCCCAAACTCATGACTCCTGGATTTGCTTTCCCTCCATGGGGGATGTGACTAGCTTCCAGTACGACAGCTTAACACAGCATTATCTCATGCTCCACCAGAAGTCTCTCCCTTTGTTAACAAAGGCTTCTCTTGCCTGACTCTACCCTTACAATAGAATGGAGTGCAATCCATCTGACATATTTTAGATTTGTGATTGAGAATGAGATTAATATGCTCCCTAAATCATTTTTTTCTCACTGTTGACTATGATGGGAAAATAGCTTAGTTATATGTTGCTTCAGTCTAGATGTTTACATTTTGTTGAACAAAATTAGAGCACTGGTTCTCAGATTATGGACTTACATGGAACCAGTGGTTGAACACTGAGTGAATTCTTAAATCCATGGATTACTTCTAAGCAGTCTGTGACAGGTCTAAAAGAAAAGTAAGTTCTCATATGTCATATAGCAATATACTTCTGTAACATCTCTAAGAGAAAACACAGATAGAAAAGGTTAAAAACTACTGCACTGGATCTTTTTTACAACAATTATGATGGTGTCATATTGTTTACCCTTAACAAAAAATCGTATGTCAGAGCGTAAGAATAACCCTGTCCATGAACATACTATAGCCATCCTGTACCACATACTGTACATCTGCTTCCTAGGCTGCTATTCTAAGTGTTTAATTTCCATGGCATTCGGAGATTGTTTTTTTAATGTTAGATCACTGAAGTGCCTGCTCTTGCTGGCTTAGTACCCACTTCCTTGTCCTTCACATTTTAAGAATTATTTTAAAAGTCACTGTTTATATTCCTGTGGATATATACATATAACAACAGAAAAGGGATAGCTGGAGAGATCTGTTTAGCTTATCTGATTGTGACATGAAAGTGCAGCTTGAAGTTTTAACAACCACCCAAAATGCCAATTCTTAAAAGTGAAACTAACCGCAAAGATGAGCACCAAGACAGTGTCATCATAATTACATTCAAAGCAAAAATGAAAAAATTCTGTGGCACCTGAGCTCTGTGTGAGTTTTCTACTGAAGAATAGATTTTATCTGAAGCAAGTCACATGCTCGAAACAGTGCTATTTTGGTTTTAAATAACCGTATTTTCCAGTGGCTGTAGACCTTTAGGCTTGATCAGGCTGTTACTGAAGCTGATTTTGTGGTTTGGCCACCACTTCCAATGAATTCTAGAAAGTGCCAAAAAAAAAGAACCCAGACTTTGACAACAGCCTTAAAAAATGCCTGTAGCCTACTCACGGTCTCAAAGATGTGACACACATTATGAATCAACCCCATAAATCTGTCCCCCAGAAGGATTTATTCTGACTTGAGCGGAAGCTCCCAGTGAAGAAGTTTCTCAGAATCCAAATCTCTCGACCCAAAATAATCTGTTCCTCAACCACCTCGCAGTCGAAACAAATCACTTTTGGGGCAAGCCTTTCTTTATGCTCCTGCTTCTCCCGAATAAACTTCCATGAAAGCTGGCGGAGCCGGGCGGGCAGAGGAACGTGCTCCTCCTGCAAGTTTTACCTGAACCCTTCCCGTTTCCTCACGGATTTACCGCGGTGGCACCCAGCAA
>NW_010104446.1:1057-18061 GCF_000699245.1 Pterocles gutturalis | reverse complement strand
ATCTCTAACATTCTGTGATTCTGTGACCATCTCCTCTGATCCTCCCCGTGGGAGCAGGAACGATCAGTGTGATTCCAGCCCTCGACACTGGGTGTCAAAGCTAGTTCCCCAGTGCCCCATCCATGCTAAGTCAGTAGCAGCTGTGATAGGACAATATGGCCTAGAAAACCCCATAGTTCACATCTCTTCCAGTATTAAGGACTTAACAGAGCAGCACAGAACCATGCAGCTGTTAGATCCATAAAAGACATCAGACAGAAGAGCAGGGAAAATCCTGTCCATTTCTCTTCTGTGTTTTCATTGTAGTGACTGATCATTGACAAAGTATTGTTTACCACCTCAGATAGATACTCACTCTTGAAGTTTTATATGAAGCTAAAGATGGAAAGACGTTTGGGTGGGACTGACTTGGAGCACTGACTGAAAATGAGTGAGATAAAGTGATTGTGAATGAGACAAAGTGAGTGGAGAAAAAAAAAAGTTAATCAGAAGAGTGGAAAAAAAGTTGTCAACAGTGAGATTTTTTTTTTTCATCTGTGCTCCTAAGAGTAGTGGCAAAACATTAAAAGAATGCATTGTCCAAGCAACCTGCTTCTCCAAAACGCCAGGGGAAATAACATAGGCCAAAGCTCAAATACAAAAAAAAAAGATATTTAGGTCTTCCTTCACAGCTTTGTGAACATGTGCCGATGTGTGGTTTATTGTAGAAAGTGTGAGATGCTTGTTTTTGCAATTCCCTGGAATAGGTGATATTTTTTCCCAGAGGAAATTTCTTTCCCCCCAATGGAATGTGTAGGTTACCAAACTGTAAAACCTTGCATTTTCCTTTTTCTGTGCTCTGAAAAAATAAAAAAGCTAAAACACTTCATTTTAAAGTAAGCAGATATTGTCAGGCAAAAGTGAAACGAACAAACAAAATTCCAAATACCCATAAACAAAAAGATGTGAATGGAAAATTTTTGTCTGTCTCTTGTCATTTCAGATTACTTCTATGCAAAGTCTAATGAAAGTGTATTTTTTACTGAATTTTCAGTTGCTTATACCTCTCAGATAGGCTTGTATCACCTCCAGTGAGAAGTTTTTCTGCAGCTGCACTGATCTCACTGTTGTCTATTAGGCTGTTCATTTTGAGATTGGGATAAATAGCTGTTATCAGGATTTAATCCTCTTGCTTGTAGTTATGCCTCTTAGAAGCATGCTAACCAATTCCTCTTCCTCTTGCACAGATTATTGTCGTTTCCCTCCTTTAGTTGTCACTTAGATCGTTTAGGACTTGCTTACATTATGGAAATTTGCACTAGTATAATTACATCAAAACAGTACTCCAGCACAAGCTTTAATATGAGTGAATAAGGTGAGGACAAAATCAGCACATCTTCACTTGGGAAAGTCTCTTTAGGTACCAGAAAAACATCAGCTCAGACAATATTTTTTTTTTCCTTTGGATTACTTTTGCTTTTAACTGCCACCGACAACTGTGACTAAATTAAATGTCTGTTACTCTGTTTGTAGCCCAAACTTTGCACTCGTACATGAGAGAAGGGACATGATTGTTACTGGGGCAGCCTGAAATAGAACTACTGAAGGTGTTTGCAAAACTGACAAGGAAATCCTTTTCTTTTCTGGCTGATCATTTTTAACTTGTCTGCCCATTTAAATTACTAATAACTTTATTATGGTAAAATTTTCATGTCTGTTCTATAAACCAGAGTTTCAATACCAGAGCATGCAAAATCCCATTTGCTAATTATTGTAGTTATTCTAAGATTGGCACAATATAATGCACTGATGGAAAACGATAATAATTAATTACTGCATTTACTCCAGAATTACAATCAGCAATTACTGCTCTGAGACTGAATTCCATTCAGCAATGTTTGGAACTTGTTCTTCCTCAAAGCAGGGCAGCTTTTCAGGAGTATTGCTGTGTTTGCATCTAAATGAGTCCATGTAGGTCACTAACGGATCCACACTATTTGTCATGGGAGTGACAGAGCAGCACAATGCAATACCATAACACTTTTCATCAGTTCAGAGCATGAATTCTTCATTAAAACCCATGTCCCCATTTTTTTTAAATGCTAGATAAAGCAATTATTTCAGAATTAAATAATAGATATGAAAGCAGCCTCCCATTTCTCATCCCACTGAGATGCCGTTGGTCCTGGTGCTCTGAAGTAAACTTTCAGAGGCATGTGAGAACTTTTCCTGATGACTCAGCCAGCCAAGAGCCTGCTGCGTTGTCCTACTGTGAAAAGACCTGGAGCTTGGTACAGTTGTCCCACCTTCAAAGTCTTCCAACAGCAAAGCCCCCAAAGCCCCAGGGTTTAGTGCACTGTGGCAATGTTATGTTTAGCCACTTAACCAACAAGAGTACTATGGGTTCTCATATGGACCATGTAATGCAAATTATCTGAATAGATCAGATTTAGAGCTTTTTTGAGCTAAACAGTGTGAGCTTTAATTGCATCAGTTAATGGGCAGTTGCAGTAACCTGAAAACAGTAGCCTTTTAAGGATTGAGAGCAGCCCTGCCAATAAGGACTTGGGAGTGTTGGTTGATGAGAAGCTGAACATAACCCAGCAATATGTGCTTGAAGCCCAGAAAGCCAATCGTGTCCTGTGCTGCATCAAAAGAAGCGTGACCAGCAGTTCAAAGCAGGGGATTCTGCTCCTCTAATCTGCTCCCATGAGACCCCACCTGGAGTGCTGCATGCAGAGCTGGGACCCCCAACATGAGAAGAACATGGACCTGTCGGAGCTAGTTCAGAGGAGAGCCACGAAGATGGTCAGAGAGATGGAGCAGCTCCCATATCAGGACAGCCTGAGAGAGTTGGGGTTATTCAGCTTGGAGAACAGAAGGCTCCGGGGAGACCTTATAGCAGCCTTCCAGTACCTGAAGGGGGCCTACAGGAGAGACAGGGAGGCACTCTTGATCAGGGAGTGTAGTGAAAGGAAAAAAGGATAATGGTTTTAAACTGAGAGAGGGTAGATTTAGGTTAGATATTAGGAAGAAATATTTCACTGTGAGGGTGGTGAGATAGTGGAAGAGGTTTCCCAGGGAAGCTGTGGATGCCCCATCCCTGGAGGGGTTCAAGGCCAGGCTGGATGAGGCTTTGAGGAACCTGGTCTAGTGGGAGGTGTCCCTGCCCATGGCAGGGGGGTTGGAACTCAGTGATCTTTAAGTTCCTTTCCAACCCTAACTATTCTGTAATTCTATGATTCTATGAACTTTCTATTAGGTTCATCCAGCACAGAGATTTGCTGGGGCAGTGTATCAGGGATTGCAACCTGAAGAAAAACTGGGAAATATAAGAAAAGAAAAGGGTAAATGTTTTAAGAAGCCCTGATTTGAAATGAGAGCCAGAGAGATGGAAAAACACAGGAGACACCCATAGCCAAAATGTTTGTTCCACAAGCAGCAAACACTGACAGAATACAATCCTCTGTTAAATGAAGTAGGTAGAAAGAGAAAAAGAGAGAGGAAAGACCCACAGTGAAAGAGGATTGTGAAAATCCAGGATGAGGTTTAAAAGCAAGTGTGATCATTTTCCTACAGGACCTTCAAATAAGTGACAAGTTAGCAAAATCTTATGATAGTGGGGTACTGGGAAGAGCAGCACCCACTAATGAGAGGACAGGAAAGAAACGTTATCAATTTGCAAATGTAAGTACTTGGGGAGAGAGCAAAGGGCAAGTTGTCTGAAGCTCAGTGTATGAGACCATAGGGGTCTAGGACTTCAGGCAAGAGACATTCTTCTTAGATGGCCCTATGCTTCATATGCTTGAAGGCTGATAGATCCATCCCTGGTATGTTTAGTCAAAAGAAAACATCAGCATCAGGAACATACTTTTTTGTTCAGACAAAGATGATAAGGACAGTATAGACCAAAGGCAGGGCACAGCCCTCTGGCCCTAAGAAAAAGTGAATTAGCAGAGAAGGTTAATGAGGGAAACTGGAAACTCCCAGTAAAGTCGAAGTTTCAAGTCATCTCCAACACATGGTTCACAGGACTCAGGTCACTTGTGTAGCATTGACCAGTAGCCTGAAAATTATCTGATCGTTTCGCCACTGACCTTCTGAGAGCTACTGCAGAGCCATGAATTGAAGCTGTATGGGGTAGTGTCTGGCACTTACCCTGTAGGTATAAAGAAAAGGAAGGCTAAAAAACTCCATGAAATTTACTCTGCGGGGGAAAACTGCTACAGTAGTTGGCAAGAATTTTAATAAGGGGTTGCAGAGTGCTCCATCAATGTGAGCACCTTAAATTGATGTCCTTATGCTTTAGAAGGCATACACAATCAGCGGCACTAGAACACTGTTTCTTATTCCCACAGTTACACCCAGTGATATATCAAATGCAATAATTGCATATTTGAATAATTCATGTGTACGGTAACTTTGGCCAGATATAAGTGAATATCAAAACTCTGGTCTCTGAAGTGTTTGATTCATCTGTAGCAGAGAATTGAAGGTATACAGTGCAAACTCTCTTTCTCAGGTGTCTTTCATCCTGACCTGTGACTGCAGTTAGAGAAAAGACAGCTTTTATTTCAAGTGGTTCATTTTTCCGCTTAGCTGAGATTCATCCAACCTTTTTGTAGTATTGGGTAGAAGCCTGAGCTGGAGGGTGAAGGAGAAGAGCAGTCAAGCCATTTCCCAACCAAAAAGCACGGTAAATGAAAACTCAGTACTCTTGGCTGGAAGAGCACAACCATGATCAGGCAAAGTTCTCAGGCAATGTCAGTCACCAGCTCCTCTGAAGTCAGTGAAGTGACACTGATTTATGGTAGTCAAGGATTCAGGTCCACTATTACTTATTTAACTCTAAATGTTCTCCTAGCAAGGATATTTCAATTACTTGCAATTCCACAGGGAGATGCAAAGTCACCATTCTGGCTGCTCCAGTCTTTTTAGAGCAGAGGCGCTAGGGAATGGACATGCCTGTCTACTAACACATCCCTATGGCTTATTTTAAAAATCCCTTTATACAACAATGGCTTACAAACAGAAGAAATTCTCTTGCATCCCTGGAAAGCTGCAGTTGCACACGCAAGTCATCCTCTTTAGAAAGCAGATTTCTCCAACTATTGGGAGAGATATTGTCCCTCCCCACCTCTTAAGATGTCCCCTTTTTCCTGTGTAGGACAGATCCAGCAGCTGGTCTGTGTGAAGCACCCATTCTATGCAGAGTAGGGTAACTCCTTAAAATCCTCACAGCAATGAGATGTCTACCTTTGAGATTTCTGGCTATATGAGGCCCGGTCCTTGCATACAACAGACATCTTTTAGTTGATTTGGGTGTGCTGTGGACCAGGGACAAGGTTGTCATGGTAAAGTGTTGCAATAAAATATGTCTTAAAAGCATATTGTTCCAAGAGAAAATAGGTTTTCACTACCTTGATTTCTAAGGATTTGGGAAGTACTGGCTCATGAAACTCATGGACTGTGCAGTCAGGTACCAATTTGTCTTTGATGGATAAGATTCTCTTTTTTTCTCCTCTCTTGAAGCATCTCCACTCATCAGCAGAGGTTTAATCTCTTCTCCTGTGACATAGGACAAGTTAATGCTTTCCATGATCTTTATTTTCCCTTGTGCATTCTCCTTGCATGGCACACATTGCTCCACCATGGCAGACTGGATGCTGCAAAAGAGAGCCAGGCAGGCAGCCCAACAACTGCTTTAGGAAACCGGGCTCTTACATGTCAATTCTAAAGAGATTTGGTGCTTTCAAAAGGGAGTGTATTTGAGAGTTGTCTGTCTTCTGCTCTTTAGCTTACAAGAGTGTTATTTGGTACAGACCTTGTTAGACAAAATCCCATCAGGAATTCATCTAGGTCTTTTCCCTATTCCCCATGAAGGCCAGTGTAATGCAATTTAGAGACAGGTGTACAGATTCTGATCAGGACTAAACGAATACCTTGCTCCTGGTGTTCCTAAACTTAAATCTGAATGTAGGAATTAACTTCTCAGTAGATGCCTTTGTTGAGGAGCATGCTAAAGGGCTGTTAGTAAAGGCATGCAGACTGGCACCGTGGTTGGTTTGGGCGTCTTTCCTCTTTCAGCACAGCCCTACATCCTGGCAGGTTGGTTTCTGGTACTTACAGTGATTCCTGAAAGTAATTCCTGGGTGCTGCTTAGGATTAAAATGAAAATTATGTCTTCCGTAACAAATGCTCTAGAATGAGTTGTCCTGAGGACCACAGGTAGCAGAAGTGCTAGGCCTGCCCTTCACCTGGAAAAAAATAGGCTTTAATGGAGCAATGATGATTTGTGCCAGCTAAAGACTTGTGGGATTTGGCCAGTTATGCTCAGGGAGCAGAAATCTTCTGCTTTTTCTCTTCTGATCTTTCAAATTGCCTCTGTAATTTTCCCCCAAGTTATGTGTGCTCAGTGTGTTCTGTCAATGTGAGAAGTGGTAATGTCACTCTGCTAGGAGTTTTATGGTTCACAGAAGGTAGGATTTGTATTGAGATAGACAGATAGATGGATGCCTGGTGCCTGAACACAACATATTACAGAGATTGACCCAAAATTTTCAACACTAAAATCCCAAACGATAGACTGAGGGGATCTCTGTCTGAGAGATGTTAGATGGATTTTATCTCTTTTCTCTGATTAATAAAAGCCTTTAAAAGCATATAATCCCTGCCCCTTTGCCCAAATAATTGGAGATCAGAGTAAAGAAGGATCAATAGTAAATAAGTAGCCTACATTTTCTCAGACGTCAATGTAAAGCAGGTCAGACGTGGCACACTGGGAAGGGAAGAATACACAGTTAGGGCGTCTGGTTTGCATTCAGATAAGGACTGTTCATCGTGACAAAGGAGAAGGTGGGTCCTGTTGCCCATGCAGCTGGTAAACACAGGAAAGGCAGCAGTGACGTTCGTGTCCCACTGGCAAGCCAGGCTCAGGGCCAAACTAAGATCTGAGCTCTCTTTGTACGTGAGGGCGAAAGGGAAAGGAGCAGAAGCGCCGCTGACGGGAGCGGTAGGGACACCACCCTGCCAAGCTGCCTGCAGAGCCTGGAGCTGCCTCCTGATGAAGGCGAGCTGCTGGTCACAACTGGAGGCGAGCTGTTCCCCATTTGTTTGTGCTCCTCGGAGTGGTGGGGATCGGCTCTCCATCAGAATAATCCAATTGAACAAAATGATTCATATTAGCAGGCACATCTGTCTGAGGCCAGAGCAGAACCCTGGTGTTAGTTTAATAAATGACATTCATTAAACTCAGCTGAAAATATAATCTGGAAGAGACTGATGGGGTGAACAGAGCAAAGAATAAGCAAAAGGAGTTAGCAATTATCAGATGTCATTTGTTCTACTGGTACCATGGAATTGGGACTTGTTTACTGAAATCTTAATTTAATTTTGCTGAGGTAGAATCCATCAGAGAAGATTATGCTGCAGCTATGATTCCTGTTTGTCAGACCTTGGTAGGGAATGGGACACTTTTCTTTTCCCCTTTTCTACTAAACAGAGCAACTGCATGCACTGAAGGAGCACTGAGCCCACTAGTGAGAACCCAGGAACAGGAAAGGTGGAGGGAACAGCCTTGCCTTTGCCACAAAAAGACTGCTGAGTAAAGTTCCAGGAGACCATGGGCAGCACCTTAGAACAGGGACCCTCAACATCTCCTGTGCAGCACCAGTCATAGTTATTCCCAGATCCTCTGCCATTTTCCATTCATACCAAGGGGGTTTATAAACACTCCTCATTTGGCTTCAGGAGTGTTTTCCACTCTATAGGTGCCAGCGGAAAGGACTCTAAAAAGGCTGGGATCTTCCTGGTGGCCAGCTCAGGGAAACTCCTAGAGGCTGCGCACAGACGGCTGCCCAAGACAGCTCAGCAGTGTTTTGTGGAGCACAGGGAAGGAGGCACAGGCACTGAGGTGCTCCAGGCAGCCCACGCATTCAGAGCTCAACCCTGATGGTCCCAGTTGCCTCCTTCAAGGACAGCTCACACCCTGCTGACAGATCTCCCAGTTGCTTGGCATTTCTTCACCGAAAGAGTGCTCAGGCATTGGAACAGGCTGCCCAGGGAAGTGGTGGAGTCACCATCCCTGGAGGTGTTCAAGAAACATGTAGATGTGGTGCTTAGGGACATGGTTTAGTGGGTTGGGTGGCTTTGGGTTGACGGTTGGATTGATGATCCTTGCGGTCTTTTCCAACCTTAATGATTCTGTGATTCTATGATTACCATTCCTGGCCGTAAGTTTTCACACAAAACACTGAATCCAGATGGCCTGTGCTTAGGAGGGAAAGCTGCCTTTCCCATTTCATGCTGAGCCAAGACAAGCTTCTTGGGCCTGACTTACAGCAAGCAATTCCTGGTCAGCACTTGAAGATTGGCTGGACAAGTTGTTTTTTGCAAGTTGCTTTGTTTTGGTTCAGCTTTAATTTCACCCCACAGGTATTCAAATGGTCTTCGGTGTGTTCTGGAGGAAGGCAAGAAAGGCTTTTGTATTTATAGACTTACTAGGGCAGCGCAAAGTCCCAGACAGTCAGAAAAAATCAAAAGAATAATGGAGGAGAAGGGAAACCTTGACTCATAAGCTTTCAACATTGATTCGTTTGTTGGTGTCAGGAATTTTTTTCTTGTTCAGGGCAGACTAGCTGTGAAATTATTTTTGTTTTCCCCTTCTCTTTAATCTGTCTCCTGTATTCCCATGGGGAAGGAGGAGCCAGTACCAGCCTTCCAGGAATTCTGCTTCAGAGGAAGTAACTGAATGGACTTGCGCACCAGAAGTGAAGGGCTGGGTTGTTTGTTCTTCTTTTTCAGAGACCCTCCTCAGTGTGCCCTTTGGAAAGAGGCTGAGCACCTTCAATTTCCCTCAAAATTGAATAAGACTCAGTTGCAGGCATGAGCTGCTCCAGGGATGGTCAGAGGTTGTTCTTGCCTTGGAGAGTGCAGGAGAGGGAGAAATTGTAGAGCTGGGCAACATCCTTTTGAAATTTCCCACGGACTCCACCATCACTAGCAGGCTTCATTTATAGCCATGGAAGTGGGTGAGGCATGCACTCAATCCCACCTCTACTCCACCATCATTCCTCACTCAGCTAAATCTCTAGCCCTTAGGCACAGGGACAAGCATAAAGGCTTAGGCTAATGTCAGTCTATTATTTGTGAGAAACCTATTATTGGTGAGAAACTTGCTGAATTCATTGCAGCACAGAAAGCATCATCTGACATCTCACTGATGGTCCGTGTGAAATAATCTCTTGGGTCTCACCTTGGTTCCTCCTAAACACACCTCTGTAAGATGCAAGCCCTGATTGCTACCCAAGTTGGAAAGTGCGTTTGAGAGCTGAGGACAAAAAGAGGGAAGAGAGCTGACAACATGTTGCACCCATGGGGATAACATCTCTAGGCATTGGCCAGTGAAAACTCTAACTGACAAAGTCTATTCATGGTCACCTTTCACAATGTCTTTGTCCTGTTGGTACTAAAAATGTAAAAAAAACCAAAACAAAATAAAATAAATCAAATTTAGATGTATAGATTATAGTCTTAGAAATAAAGAGTATAGGGATTAATCCTTTCTGCAGTTCTTTTGAGGTCCTTTGACAAAATTTCAGGACCTCAGATGACTGCAGTATTTTTCTAAATCTCAAACCAATAAGATCATTAATATTAGCATTAGGGAATGAAATTACAGGGCTAGTCTATGAGGCTGGAACATCAGACACCCCTCTATAGTGTATTATGGTCGTAGTCATACTTCAGCTTTTAGCTGCAGCAAAATCAGCTGGTGGGGTTTCTGTTTCCAGTGCCTGCCCCACCACCTCACTCCTGCCAGCTGAACTGCTCACGTGAGAGCTTCCTGATATGTTTGAAGCCAGCTAGACCAGCAGTGACCTGCTGTCTCAGTCATTTAAGGTGCACAGGTTGATTTAGAACAAAATGGGTTCCAAAGCAAAGCTCAGCAGCAGAGATAAGGGGAGTCCAGCTTGGGGTTCAGTTCTGTGGGATCAAGGGATGACAGCACTCCCAGCCAGCACAGCTCCAGGCACAAGGGGACAGGCTTCATAAGCACAGACTCTCTGAGGTGACAATGAACCAGAAACCCTAAGGACTGAGACTGATGACTCTTCAGTGAACGCAAACAGAATTTGGGGTTTATTTTCAGTACTTTTTTCAAAGTGTGCTGAAGTAATCTTATAAAGCAGCCATCATGAGAATGAAGAAATTGGCATATTAATTTTCAGTGATTTAAAAAAGGGTTTTTTAAAAAAAAAGTTTTGTTTTGGATTTATTTTTAAATTCTCAGACAAAAAGTTTGAATATTTTTTAGGTAATCATAATGTTTGACTGATCATATGCATTTTTCACCAAGAAAGGCTTTGAATAAAGATGTGATCCAGCTCTAAATTGGAACCATATAAACACCTCAGCTATAGCAGTGAAATGACTCACGTACATCAGTCACGTACATCAGTCACATACATAAGTGTTTTCAGAATCAAATTCTGAGATACTAAAATTTGCCAAGAGCTGTGATTTTTTTGGATGGAAACCGCTCCAACTGTATAGAAGCATTCTTGTCATATCATTCTCAAACTCAAGAAGAGCTATAATCTCCTTAGTAAAAGGATCTTATTTCAGAAACATCATACAGTATGTGGCTTCAGGAAAGTTGGTTTTTTAACAAAAAATTAATAACATTTACTAATTAATAGATCTGTGTAAGCTTATTGAGTCATCCTGGGCTTTAATCAATTTTAAATATTTGGGGCACCACTTTCCACCTTACTGCTCCTCGCTGGAGGTATATTAGAGTTTTAGTGCAATTAAAACGAAGCAGGAAATATTTTTAGTTAATTGCACTGTGCACCTTGAAGGTAATTTGAAGCTGCAGGCAAAAAAAAATAAAATATCAGAAGGAGTAACTGAGTGTTGCAAGCTGGGAGTATATGTTCCTGCATCCTGATTTAGAGGGGCACAGAGGCTAGGCAAGGTGCTGAACAGACTTGGCAGAGGGTGGGTAAAGTCTCACCCCTGGGAAACAGTCCCATTATATCTCACAGGGAAGCAGGCCCACAAGTGCAAGACTTTTACGTGGGAGGTTGCTGCAAGGCACAAATCCTGCCATCCATGGCAGGAATACATATAGATGAGTGTTTACTGCACTCAAGAAGTCTTGCATGATACTACAGCACAGGATGCTCCCACCACCCAAACTATGGGCAGGCCAGGCAGCTCCCAAGTCCAACTCGACCTTCTGCCACTGGCACAGGATCAGGCTTGAGGAAGTCACTGGGAATCCCTGCCAGGGATTTAATCTGAGAGAAGAGCCAGGGTCTCCTTTCCTGGATGCAACCCCATACAAGCACCACCCCAACAACTCCTTCCTGCTCGCAGTGAGCAATGACAGTCCAGATTCATCATCCCCAGCACTGGAGACAGCTGTGGGTTACTGTGTCTCATGGCAGGCACTTGAGGTCCAGGTATGGTGTAGCAGGCAATCTACTTGGAGGTCCCAGGCAGCATAACCCTATCAGCTGAGATCCATGAACTGGACTTGATTAGGGTCTTGAGATCATCCTAGAACATGCCATTGTCTGGTGGGGAAAAGGAAGAGGGGAGTGGACATAGCATCCCTACCTAACCCTCAGAACAGGAGAGTGAAGCATTGGGTTCACCCGAGTTTTGATAAGCTGTAGTAAATCTACAAAGGGAAAAAGCAGAACCAGCGGAGATTGAGCACAGAGGCTCATTCACGGATTCCCAGTTAGACTTGGTTCTCAACCGTGTACATTTTTTTAATTAAACTGTTGGTACAATGCTCAGGAGATAGCAAACTCCTTGAGGCCCCCTTGTAATAAAGAACCTTTCATTATGTGCAGAAAGGTAGCTACCACACAGCTTAATTTCCTCTCCCACCTCATGTTCACCAGCAGTAAGAGTAGGAGTGAGCACTCTGTATGACACAGGACAAATGTTCCTTGGGGCACAGGACCCACTGAGCTGGCCATCAGGAACGGAAGATCCACAGGCTTTGCTGGAAAAGTGGCCACACAACATACATTTAACTTTTACCATCTCTACCACCCTGCTTCCCAAAGTGACCTGAGTTTATTTCACTGACCTTGACCTGCAAAGCTCTTGGTTGGTAAAACACAACTGAGAGAGGAATAGGGAGCCATGGCCATGTTTGCATAAGCAGGTAAATTCTGGATGTTGCTGAGGAGGATGACTGCTGCTGTGACTGCTCAGCCCTTACTCATTGCTCCCCAGTACAACCCCAGTGCCAGGCAGACCGGAGTTCCCTCCTGCACCAGTCCACCCTGCATCCCTGCTCTGTCCCACCCCAGCGCAGCTCCTCCTCCTGCAACACACCTCCACATCTCTTTTGGGGTGTCTCCACCACCCTGTGATCCCCATCATGCTGTGACCGCCTCTCCTACCACCACTCAGGGACAGGGAGAGAACAGGCAACAGTACATAGGGAAAAAGTGACATTTTCTGAACATGCGGGCTGGTTTCCCTAGGAGAGTGGCTTCTCAGCCACTCTGTTGTGGTGCTTTTTCATCCACTGCTTGAGACTAATGGTTCTAGAAAAATAGATAAATCAGAGGTGACACAGCTATTGCTGCTTGACATTTTTTCATCAAACCGTCTGGGGGAGGAGGGGGTGACCAAAAAAGTGACATTTTGACCAACCGGATGTTTCTGCAGTAAATTTTCATTCTGGTAGATTAAAAAAGAAATGCCAACAGCACAAAAAACAAAAGTATCTTGATTAAAAATGTTGGCTTTCAGAACACTAAATTCCTGGTAATAAGGGACTGGTTTTCAGATTGATTAAAAAAAGACAAAAATTATTCTATTCCTCTGGCCTCCTCCCCCACCCCAGATTTGTATTGTTTTTTAACTAAAATATTAACAGGAAAGAACACCAAAATAATGACAGTTTTTCTCTGGAAAATAATTGTAATTTTTCAACCAGCTCTTAATGTAACATAGTTAAATGAGAATAATGCTAGAACAACACTGCACAGCAAGTAAGTCATATAATTATTTGAAAGAAGGGCATTACAATTTAAGAGCTAATTTTTATCGTCACCTTTAATTTATAAATGGGAAAAATGAGACGGGGTCATCAAGCATCTCAAAAAAAAAAAAACCCACTGAAAACATCAGCATTCGAAATGCCAGACTCTCATCTCCCTGTTAGATCATATTAGAGTCTCTGTCTGTACATGTGTAATTGTCTCTGTTCATATGTATGTATCTATAGTACTTCTGTACATATACATATGTGTGATACACATGTGTGCATATTCATATATATAGAGATGCATATTATCTGTCTCCTTTTTAACCTTCTGATGTCAGAACTGAAGCATCTGACAAAAACACTCTTGTTTCCTTTTCTTTTTTTTCCTTTTTCCTTCCTAAAAATAGCACCCCAAGAGTCCAGGCGAATGCATTGATTTCTAGTGTAAATGATCAGGCTTTATTTAATCCCAGCATGGATGCAAAGTCACCTTCACCACACCGCCCTTCCCACTCAAAGACATTTGGGCTCCTAATCTTGGGCTCCCCATGACAGCCTTAGCAGCTGTTGCTGCAGGGATGGAGCCCATTTTAGAGACCCCTGCCTCCTTCCTCCGCCTCTTCTGGGCAGTCCAGGTGGGGGCCAAGGACGGGGAGATCTGTCTGGGTTGGTGTCAGGGTGTGGGGAAGAGGAGAGCTGAGGCAGAGGGAAAGCAGAGCCATGCAGCATTGGAAGAAAGTTGATGCAGAAGCATAAAACAGAGAGAGAAATTGCTATAGAAACTAGAAGAAAGGCAAGGGAGAAAAACACAGGTTGGAATTTTAATAATATTGATCAGCCTCAGAGGCAATAGCTGTAAAGATCTGTCACCCGTAGGAAAAATATCTCCACTGCCTTGCTATAGGAGTGCTTGGGCACAGCCTCCAGCAGACAGAAGGAGAGGATCCTGACTGCAGTTTTGGATGGGCTTGCAAACACACATGTCAGGGAGAGGGTTGTGTTGCATAAGTGTGAGGAAGTCTACGTATGTAGTGGACACATGAGCAATTTTCAGCTTAATCAGAGTTGCAAGCACAGGAGGTTGCCACCTTGGTGCTGAAAGAAGTGACGGCCTTTGAGCTCCTTGGGAAGGGGTTCCTTTCCTCCAAGACAGCACAAAAAAAGGGACAGAGGTGATCCATACAGACTTGGCTAGGAAGGACTAGGGGGAAAGTCTTCGCAGAAATAACAAGGAACAGGAAGCAGTAGCTTTATGCAGTGGAAGAAGAACTTCAGCCTGGTAGCCCACCATGGTGGAGACAGTGCTGGGCCAATTCTGCAGTCCTGCCAAGACACAGAGCAGTCTCTCACCTGTTACTAGCTGCATTGCAAGCCTAGCAGATGCCCCGACAGCAGGTAGACGACATGAGAGGTGTGTGTGTGATGTTGCACAAGCCTAGCAGTCCCTAGACTGTATGGTGAATGTCACAGACCACGGAGCTGTGTACTTTTAAAGAAGATTGTCTGCACTTAGTTCAGTGCAAGGCCTGTCCTTCTCTTGCTTTCAAAAGCTTGTTGTACAGATGGACACAAATCTTGCTCCACATAATAGCTTGACTTTGCCACACTAGCTAGAGTAGCCATCCTTCTCCCATGGAAGCCAGGGCAGTTCGCCATTAGCACCAGCAAGAGACCGGTCAGAATCCTTCCTACTCTGTACAGACCTGGAGTCAGGCCATAGCTACCCACCAGGCTGGTGGTGTCAATGGGACCAAAGCTGCCTCAGCATCCTCTTCTTGGTCCTCTGGTGAATCTGTCCTCAGAAAATGATCCGGCAGAGTTGGGGGTACAGCTTAGTCTATCCCCAGAGCCCCATGTTTGGGGAGCTGTCAGGTCTCAGCAACGACTCACACCTATATGGAGCAAAAGAAATATAGATGAAGAGATGAAAAATTAGAATCAGTTGCAAGGGACATTACTGCTGTTTAGCAGGGCCATGTGCATAGAAAGTAGGGATGGAAGGCAGGAACAGGTTGCCATTAAATATATTCTCTGGGGTAACCACACTTGTAGTTACTCATGCAGAAACAGTGTAAGAAAGCAGTCACAGAGAAGCTTTCCATGAGTTGCTCACTTGGCCTAAGTGACTTACTGAATGGTCTTAGATTTGTTTTCTAGTCTTTGGAGAGTAAAAGAGACACCTTCAAGTCCCTTTCGTATCTTAGCTAAGCAGAATCATTGTTCCTCTTCACCGCTATGGACTTTGCAGGGTTTAGGGTAAATGGACTCCTAAGCTGAGTGCTTATATCTGGATGGGATGAGTTCAAGCCAAAGACTTCTGGAGGAAGTAAATCTTATTCCAGCTTAAACGTGGGCAATGAATGTCTTCCACAATGAGGAGCTGATCCTTACAGTCTGGTCAGAAGCCACTGTTGAAAGCTTTCCTGTGACAGAGGTGTTTGTAGCATTAGGACTATGATGCTGACAGCACACGTGACAAGGACATGGCTGAAGTTATATTTGCTTAAGCCAGGCTTTGACTGAGATTAAATTCTCCTGATGTTACAGACCTACACTGTAACTATCTCCTTCACAGCTAGTCATTCAAGGTCCTCATTATAACCACAAGGGAGATATAGGCTCTTTTTGGCCAAGACTCACAGCCCCATCTGGAACAGTCCCCTTAGGAAAAGTGAATTGGGACATCCAAGCCCTGTCAGTCTCCACTAGAACTAGCCTCGAATGATTTGCCCAGATGGAGCTGTCTGCATCCTGAATCCCATCATTAGAACTGTAAGTCATTGTGTCTATCCAGTGTTCAAGGAGAACAGTCTCAGGATTCACTCAGATGCTTCAAAGAAGAAGTTGGGTTGGAGGAATATGGGCATTTACCAGATGTATTTGGCTATGGTTTGCTCAGTGGAGCAAGTTCTTGGTCAGTGCTACCTGCAGCAAAGGTACTTTTCATAATCTGTCCTTGTGCACAGACCCTAACCACTTGGGAAGTATCCTCCTTCTTTATCTTCAAAGCACCACTTCTGAACTAGGGAGTATACACCTGTCTTCATAACCTTAACACTTTTACTCACAAATTTACTTCAGCAATACCCAAACTTTATACCTGTTCCCAGCAAAGTGAATTGCTTTTCTTAAACAGATGAGTTTGGCTGCTGTCCAGCCTATCTAACAGAGATGCCTAACTTGCCTCTCAATTTCAGGCTGCTGATGAAGCAGTCCTCGTAAGATAGCTATCTAACTCCTCTGCCTAGTCAACAGAGGAAGGCATTTGCCTCTGTAGCCCTCCAGAGGGAAAGTCTGTCTGCCCAAGTTTGAGACCTGAAAAAGGGGTTGTTCACTTGAAAGCCTGTTTCATCTAACTCAATCAATTGACCTACATATATTACTGTTTATTACAGACCTTGCCCAAACTCAAGTACATCAGCTGTGTAGGCACGATGTGTCCCTAGGACAACCTAAGGGTCTTCTGCTCTCCAATGACTGGATAGGTGATGTAGACCCCTACTTTAGAAGGACAGCTTCATTTGGTGCTTGAAATACAGACCCAAGTTAGGCAGCAGGGTGACTGCATGTGACTTTTATGTGAAAGTACATTTTCTGGGTTTTTGTTGTTGTTCTTTTAACCTCAGCAAGTCCTAATCCTTCACCTGTACACATATGTGTTTGTGTGTGTGTGTGTTTGTGTGGTTCACACCCACAGTGCCTGAAGGTGTGTGTGGAGGACATGCAGAGGAATGGTAGTACCTGCTCCAAAGCCAGTGGTCCCTGGCAGACCAACCAGGTCCTTCCTGCTCCATTCATATAGGGAAATGTTTTCCCCAGTCAAGGTTATGTCAAAGAACCTCTCCTCAGCTTAAGAGTTGCCTAGGGCTAGCATCCACATACATCTACACTGCACATGGTGCTGCCACCCCTGACCCTGCAGCCAGTGGCATCCCGTACTCCAACCCTAGAGAGGAAATGTGTGTTGCTGCCACTTCCCAGGGGTGGAGCAGGATATTATTTGT
>NW_010104446.1:0-1026 GCF_000699245.1 Pterocles gutturalis | reverse complement strand
TTCCTGCTGCCTCCTTGCTGCATTCAGGGGAGCAAAGACTCTTAGCCCTTTTCCTCATAAAGTCTAACCCATGCTGCTGGCACAACTGAGGTAAGAGCCAGGTCTTTCTACAACAGTGCTGCCAGCTGTCCTTCCTACCCCCACCTGCTCTTTTTCTTGTGGTATGACATAGCCAGGAAAGCCCTGAGGGGCAAGAGGCATGCTAGAGGCCTTTTCCTTTGTCTCATACACAGCCTCAACCTGTACAGCCAAGGCTCCTTGTCCTTGGGTGCCCAGAGACACAAGTGACAACTTGTGTTGTGCTCTACCCGGGGCCATCTTCAAAAGGACAGTTTTCTCCCTCTTGGCTTGTGAAATAACGGTAGACACAGATCTTGCATCTGCCTTGGGGTTACCAGTCTATTGCCTTCAGGAAGCTCATGTTGACAATTCCAGCGCATCAAAGGGCAGGGTATTGGGGCTAGGCCATCAAGAAGTTGGCTCCAACCAACATAGCAGCCAGCAGTAGGAAGTGTGGAGCTGAAGCCCGTGATCCCATCAAGGGCTTAGTTCAGCATCATCTCTTGTCAGCTGACCGTAACTGCTGTAGTCAGAAAGCATGTTTCAGCTCAGAAAAAATATTGAAAGAGTAAAAAAAAAAAAAAAGCTAGAGAAAGAATTTTCTCTAGCCAGCATGCATGACTTCAGGATGAGAACTGCCAACAATATTCTCGTGACAACCACACACAAGGTGAAATGCCAGTTGTGTGCAGTGACTTTTCAGAAATAGGCTGGGAGAAGAGATATGAGCCTTGCCAAGGGGATAGAAAGGCAATACCTGAAGAACAAGTTGCAGAGCTGCTGACTGAGACAAGTGTATCATTGTGTGCAGTGATTTTTGGTGTTTACTGAGGCAAAACTCCCTGAGCCAATAAAGGGACATTTTCCTTTGTAGGAAAGGAACAGGGTGTTTCTGAAGATTGTAGCAATCAGCCCCTGGCAGTTTCTTTCTTCTTCATTTTCTTTTTCTTTTTCTTCTTTTTTATT
>NW_010104445.1:0-13475 GCF_000699245.1 Pterocles gutturalis | reverse complement strand
GTGCGCCCCGGGAGGTTCTCTTCAGAGCAAGAGGGACAGAACTGGGAGAGCTCCGGGGAGCTTTGGATCTTGTATTTGTTTTTGTGTTTCCATTAATACATTTTTTTCTGAGATTAAACAATAAGTATTCATGTGACCTCACCTGTATGTGAGGCTTTTTTTGCCCACACATTGACAAACATCGTAGGAAAGACACATATTTTTGAACAAACACCTTCTGATGAAAAATAAGCCAATTACTCTTGGATCACATCACATGAGAAAGCACTGAAGATGCTTGAGGGGCACTTTATGGAATATTCAAGACATCGCAATAGACGTATGGAAAGATCGCTTCCAGATGATGAAGTGTGCAAAACACATGATCATGTGATACGACTCATCATATGTGCAGATACATATGTACATACATACAGATATGTACACAGATACATATGGAGAGATACATAATGATCATACACAATGATAATTTGCACATCAGTTTTGCTTAGAAAAATGCATACTGATAGAAATACTACTTTTTAGTACGCTAAGTAAAGATCAGTGTTGGCAACTTATATTTAAAATCTTGGCATTGGGAGAAATGATCAAAATCAACATAAAGCATGTCCCTTGCATCATTTGTAAACATGCCAGTGTGTGTATTTTCTTCTCTTGCTGGTAACGCAATTTCAGAATTTCAGTAATTTTCAGTTACTCTGTGGAGAATATTATCTAACCATATGGGCACTATAATAAAAATAGTGCCCAAAGGTTAATTTTCAACGTTTTTAATTCTAGGGGAGATTAAATCACTCTGTTATCCATTCTGGAGTGAGTGCCTGTGTGTACCGGAATTACACAGTAGATTTTGTCTTTTCATGTGCAAAAGGCCTAATGTGTTGTCCTCTACGGGACCCGTGGCCTTGAACTGTGCGTTGACCATCTCCATCAGACCCTTGCTCCAGCACCCCAGTTTATGAGCTGTGGCTTTGGTATCTCATAGCCAGCTCAAACTGAACTTGTTATTTTAGCTTCCCAGAACTTGCTGTATGATTGGCTTATTTTTAAAAGAAATCAATAAATTGTTACAGTTACCTAAAAGTGGGGTGATTGCTTTTGTAATAAAGCAACCCCTATCCATCAGTGAGGGCTAATTAGCATGTTAATTAGCACCACATTCTGTACCTCATAAACAACGAATAAATTACACAAGTTTCAGTCCTCAAAACCACATTTTAATGACTATGGCACAATCCACAGAGTGGAAAATAATTAGAGGAGATATGACACATGGTGCCACCATGGCGTAATTACAAGCCTTCCTAGAAGAGGTGTGCTGGAGAGAGGCGTCTTCAGAGACCACGGGAACTCTGCTGAGTGTTTGTCATGGCTCACGGCTTTATCTGCTCTAAAGGTGTAATTGAACCTTTCATTTCTGTGTCAGAAATTCAAGAATACAACACCTTTCTTTGTTCATTGTTTAATTTTAGCAATAGCCTGCTATCACAAAAGTCTCACAAAAGTAGCCCATTTGCTGCAACCCTGTTTGTACGCTGCTCCTTCCCCCTCCTTTTATGCACCGCGTGGTATAATAGGCCAGAATTTATTTCTCCCAGCAATGCTTAGGCACTCACTGCCTTACACGGAAATATAGATATCCAGCAGAGACGGAGCGATAACAACATTTCTTACCACACACTCGTGTGAAATAGGTATGCTGGCCCACTTCCAGGTATAGCCCTGGAAGGTAGGCTAGGTGTAGGCCTACTTCCCGGCCTGTTTCTTGGCATCTCTCACTCCGTGTCGCGATGTGCCAGCTTCTCAAGCAGGCAGACAGGAAAGTCCCTCACTCTGCAGGGCGTGGGGCAGCTGCCCAAGGAGTTACAAGGCTGTAGTGCTGTTGAGTTCCCCACAGACAGTCACCCACTCCAGGAGCCTCTTCTCTTTGCACGCAAGACTTAGCAGCAGCAGTAGATCATTTTCACTGCTCAAAGAGGAGCAGTGGATGTTTCCGCACCCACTTAAGTGGTGGAGGAAATATAAGGCAACTCCAAGGTACAGGGAAGTAGCAGGGAGTGATCTCTCCTGAACAGCATTTTACATGGCAGCAGGTCTCCAAATGTCCTTCATTTGGAGATTGCAGATTCAACGGTGGTCTTCTTAGGTTTTTACCAAGGACATATGGGAACATCTTACCCTAGATGCAGGTTGTAGCAGCTACAGTAACGCAGAACATCCCTCATTACGTGTATTGACCTGCCTGGATCAGAGTTGCTGGTGTTCACCATAAATCCAGCTGTACTGGTGCCACTCCTCATTTCCATATGAGTCACTTGCAGCTCAGTCAGGCATCTCAGCTGTTTGCAGGAGACTTTTTAGATTTTCCAAGGAGGCAAAAATTGCTTTAATTTATTTCTCGTTTACTCAACAGTCCTTAAATCCGCTTTCATTCATTCCTCAATCTACACCTTCTCCAGTGCAACCCAGGGGTGAGTATGAGCCCTATTCGCTCCCCTTCCTTAGCATATGCATCTCCTGGGAAACTGGTTGTTCCAGTTCCTAAATTGCTACAGCCCCTTCCTTACACTGCAAAATAGCCAGAGAGCAGGGTGAGGTCCCAGAACTAGGGGCAGGTACCACAGGAGTCTGTTCAGGACTTGGGAAATGAGACAGAGGCCTTAAGGGTGGAATTCCTTTCCGGTAGAAAGGGGCACACTCAAACATATAGCTTCAATTCTAGACAGACTTTTGGAAGGCCTGATTCTTTATCTGCCCAAATTCTCTCTTTTATCGATGACAGCCCATTAACAAGTAGCCCTGTAAATTCTGCCTTGCAGCGAGCAGAGGCAGAGACTTTTGTGCATGGGTGGAACAGATAGCCAGGCTGCGGTTAGCAGGACACAAACAATACCTACAGGAAAATAGGAAGTTCCCTGGAAGTGCTTAATGTGGCCAGCTGGAACTGTGAGCGGAAGCGTGGGTTGATGTAACACGCCATAACAAATGTCAGGCCATTTAGGAATCCCATCGCCAGCTGTTTGTTCATGGTGCTGCTCAGGGAAGATGCTCTTAGATTTACCAAACCTCTGCTCAAGCCCCAGTAGCTTGTGGGTTCCCCAGTGCTGGGCACTCTGTGGGAGCAGCAGTCCCTATGGGTAAGAACTCCAGCTTTTCCATGGCGGGAAGGTGGACGTCACTTGCCCACAGTTAACGCAGCCCGGCCATGCCTTTGCAGAGACCAGCCCCATGTGGGGCACTGGTGGGCTCTGGCTCTCGGGATTTTGGCAGCACTTGGCCAAGGATGGCTGTTCAGGAGAGAGATGGGCCAGAAAGGCCCTACCTCATCTCATGCTGGGAAGTCAGGAGGGAGCTGGGGATCTCTGCCCAGTTGGGGTCTGCTCCCTGGGGCAGAGCCAGCTGGGGAGGAGGGAGCCTGGCAGGCACCTGCCTTGCCCTCCCACACGTGCAGCTCCAGCCCTCCGCAGCCTTTGCCAGCTATACTCGGGGATCCTTCATGATCACAGGCAGGTTTGGTTTTGGCACTTCTGGTTATTGCTGATGAGAAATCAAAACATGAGTCCTATGAAAATGTACAGCTCAAAGCCTGTTGCAGGGAACAGAGCATGATATGTTCTTTTACAGACATTTAATAGTGCACCTAAAGTACCTTAATTTTTTTAAGTGATGTGAAAAAGTATTCATGTGAGAATGTCCTTAAGAACCGGCAAAATCACGATCTGTGAACCACCATTAATGAATTCATAAGTAATGAGCATCAGTAACAACAGCAGTAACAACAGTGTACCATCATGTTGGTTATAAATGGAAAATTAGAGTGCTGGACTGTAAGAAGCTCCAAGCTAAATCTATTGTAATCCATAAATAGAGTCCTTGCAAGCTGTTTAATCATTTTAGAAACCTGGTCTGTGACTGCTCTGAATAGCCTTGGTCTGAATAGCCTGTCTATTCTGAATACCCTTGTTGATATTCAGTTTCATTTCACCACTTGGTTTTACACTTATTACAAATCAGAAACCTTTGCTTATGAGTTCCAGTGTTTTCTCTTCTTTCCCTCCTCTTGCTTTCCTAACCCATCACCCCTCTAATAACTCCTGGCTGGCAATTGTGCTGAAGACAGCAGTAATACTTGTCTAGGTGGAGTTTCAGACTCATTAGGGAAGGCCTGGCAAGAAATCCTAGGAGAATAAAGGCAGCTAGTTGCTACGGAGGCAGAAAATGAAGCAGGGACTAGTTCCTAAGAGGTGGTTAGTTAGCCTTGCTTCTCTACATGCCACTTTTCACTTGGAACTATCAGAAGCGGAGAGAAGGATAACAGAGGCGTGTCCGAGGTTTGCCTTCCGGTCTATCTGAAGCAGAGGTAAATGCTCATTGTCAAGCCCTCTGATTTGCAAGTGCCAACTCACTCCTTCCTCTTCCTCCCTCTTTTGGATGCCTGATGGTCTCTACATACGTAGTGGCAGCTCCTTCTTGAAAACACGGTGATGACCTGTACACCCTACAAGGTGAAGTGGGTGGAAAAATGGGAAAATGTATCAATTACACACCTAACTTCCATCTAAGGCTCACAGGGTAAGTTCCCTAAACCATTTTACTTTTCTGGTTTGCCGTCAGCTGTCAACAAGAAGACTGAAGAATACAGAGAATACGTTGTTTAACCCTTTCCTGTATTTTTCGCATGTCTCAGTAGCATGTACTGCTGTGCAAAACCTGTGTTAAATGTATAAAGGTAGTTTTTTGTTCCTAATCCCTTAGCACTGTGTCTAATGGAAAATGAAGCACTGGTTTGTTGAGGTTGGTTCCACTTACAATGTCAAATATTAAATTTCAATTTGATGCCTGGTTTACTCTCATGTAAGTGTATATTAAAAAGCATCACTGTTTTATAATACATTGCTAGAGACAGAATTCAAGTTCAAACACATAATGGTAAAAGAAGCCAATTTTAAAAGACATAAAAGTTAAGACCTTAAAATGGTGTTAAAATTAGTCACACTTAACCACAAAAGTGAATTACCTGATATTAAAACTGCCTAAGGTCAAGTGTTGGTAGAAAGTTTCTGTTCAGAAAGTCCATCATATAATTTTGCTGGCTAATTTTGCAGTGATATGATGGCTGACTACAGTTACCATGCATTTGCCCTTCTGTTCTCCCAGCAGGCAGAGTCTTTGCTCATGAGTGGGCCCACCTTCAACGGAGGTGTTTGATGAGTATGACAGTGACGGCATTTCTATGCAACTGGGCAGAATCAGGTTAACCTCCTCCTACAAGCCCTTTATGGTGGGCTTTAGAAACCGGACTGGTCTTTTCCTATAAACATTCTGTTATAAAATTCACTTATCCTCCTTTTTGAAATGCAGTTTATTTAAACTTTTCTATAAATCAACTGTAATGAATACTATTATGTAAAAGGAAGTTTACCATCAGCTGATGCCTCAACTGTACAAATCAGCAGTGAAGATTTATTTCCATCCCTGTTTTTATTTGTTACTCTTCTGTTGCTTAATTCTTAATTTCTGTCTGTTTGTTTATCATTGTAGGTGGCTGAATTCTGTAATGAGCATAACTAGAACAGAGAAGCACCCAATCTGCAGAATCAACTGTTTGACTACAGAAGCACAAGGGAAATAATTCAAAAATGTACAGATTTTGAAAATAATCTGTTCTTTAGCTTTACAGTTAAATAATAGATGATTTTGCTAAGAAATTAGCATTTCCTTGAGTTAAAACACAGTACAAAAAGGCATCTTCAGACTGCAGTCTTCTTGAACAGTTTTAATGTACCATCAAAACTGGAGGAGCTGCACAGATAAGATTTTTCCTGTTAGTCTTATATTCTAGATGAATGAATCTAGAAAGCATAAATAAATACAACCATTTTTTGTTTGATGTTAATTTAGGTAATTTTTATAGCTAGGTTCTGACGTTGTTAAGAATGATGGGATCTATTCCAAGTACTTGTTCACTTTCCTGAGAATGGCAGAGACAGCCTGAAAGTTCACATCCTGGCCAAAAAAACTATTGTGCCACAAACTGCAACACCATGGAGTCATGCTATGGCCATACCAGGTCACGTAGAAAACTGTACAGCAAAGTAATGCAGAGAAAAATATACAGCTATTTATTCCAGCACCTGCATATATCAAGGCTCTTCACAAACACTGAGTAGGGACTAGAGCAATGACAGCCCAGCTAGGAGGTATTTAGTTTTGAACGCTTTTCCAACACTGTATGTGGTTGTTTCCCTTTAACACAAGAAAAGTCTGAATTCACCACAATAATATTTAAAGTAGACTGTAATCAGCTGTAATAGAGCAGTATCTGTGTACTACAGATAGACAGGATTTGTGTCTTACCAGTGAAAAGAATAACTGTAGGTTTTTTAAACCAGAGTACTATAATCAGTTATCTTAAATGAAGAACTGCTGAAGTTTTAGTAAATTAAACTCTCCTGTAACTATTTTATAACAAGTAACAGTTACTTTCAATTTCATATTAGCTTTCTTAGTAATTAGCACTCTTGAGGTAAAATCAAGGTGAACCCATCAAGACCCTCAGTTATTAAAAATTGTATTTAGATCAGAAGAGGAGGTTTCTCTAGAACAGCTGCAGAAGGCTCCTTCATAGAATCTGCAGTTCCAATGGGACCTTATGCTGATGTTTTTCCACTAGGTAAAATTTTACATCTTGATGCCAGAAAAGAAGATGATATGGTCGTTTTATCATGGACTGTCCCTGAAATTTTTTTGATGAAGGCTAAGGTATGTTTTTGGCCTGCTATCCTGCCTCCTGCCCAAGATGAAATTGCAAAATGAATATATTTTCTATGGGCATTTTTAGTGAGCTCCCAGCCTTTATCAACAGTATTTTGTTGCATCTGGAAGCACCTGTACAAGCACTATCTCAGTTTTTGTCTGTGCTTTGTAGCAGAAACTGAAGACTCAACAATTCTCATCATTAATCAAATTCTTGTTAACTATAAATGGCTTAAGTGTGCTATTCTGGTAACTCAATGTGATACACATCACACAACACAAGATCTGTAATGGAGTTTAGTCTCACTGACACTAGTGGAAATTTTGTGCAGTGATTCCAGGGCTTTATTCTTGCTCTGCTCTTTGAAGAATTTAAAAGGAGTTAGCCAACATGTTTTTAGAAAGAGCTTTTTGCGATTTCGATGGAAGGCTTACTTTCACTATGTTGTATTTTGCTACTTATGGGAGAGAGACATATGCTCTGTGGATGTAAAGAAAGAGTGAAAAGAAACATCAAATTTAGACAAGAAATAGGAATATTACTTCACTTAGTGTAAGGTCAAATTCAGTGTCTTTATATTTGCAACATCAAATTTTGCCCTTACCTTTTACATTTTTACAGCACCAACTTTTTAATATTTTAATGGAATTCCCCTAACTTTCCTTTTCTATTTCTGTACTTGCCACAACTGTTTTTTCTTTACCTAGGTTTCACATTTTTTTTGTGGGTTTCTGTATTTCTACATAATGCCATCCTTTAATGAACCTTACTATTGGATGTGTTTCCAGTCTAAAATTCCATTTCCTCGAGCAATAATAAATGTCATAATTTC
Organism: Pterocles gutturalis; assembly: GCF_000699245.1. Taxonomy (NCBI): domain Eukaryota; kingdom Metazoa; phylum Chordata; class Aves; order Pterocliformes; family Pteroclidae; genus Pterocles; species Pterocles gutturalis. Next base: position 5,886 of record NW_010104445.1, on the reverse strand, counting down.
AGTTCATATCAAAGACAGAATAGCTGTCACATTTTAGAGGAGAGAGATTCCTTTGGAGAAGAGAGTCAGAAATCAAGGCATTATTTGCTGGTATCTGTTCCCTCTAGGAGTTTTCAGATCACTGAATGTCCATTTATTCAGAAATATTTCCTTTTGTTTGCTTCTGAACTGTCTTCTTATTCCCTAAAGTATTTCTGCTGCATGCTAATTGTTTGGTAGGAACCACATCATCCAATCTGAATAAATGAGTGGCACCACTGTTTCTAGAACTACTTCCCAGAGTTACACAAAAACATGACAGAGCTCCCAGCCAGTCTCCATGATCCAAGCCAACTCACCCATGACTCTGAAGAGCCCCAATCCTACCCCGCTAGCGAGCAGCACTGCAGTAGTCTATTGTGTGGCGACACTGACATCTAGTGGCCCCCAACAACACGTCCAGTTTTCCCAAATGTCCCAAGAATGGATTTAGGTCAAAGCATCTCTCTTTGGGATACTCTGACCTCAATATAAAAGCATATGTAAAAGTACAATAAATATGAATAGTCGAAGGTTGAATTTAGTATTGAAGGCTCGCTCTTACTATAGGAGCATGAAGAAGATTTATTTGAATTCGGAGCTTCAGTTCACTGAGCTCGGTCTATAGTGAAAGCTCTGGAGAACACACTTCAAGTAAAGCAGGATTCAGCACCCCTCCAAACATCTCTTGCGAAAGACAAAGTTTTCTCTTTCATGCTTGCTGACAAGCAAGTACAAAATGACAGGGTAAGACTGACTGACTTCAATTATAATGTTCACGCTAACAGTATGTGTGCTCAAAAGCTATGTGGGCTGGGGTCCCAGTCGCCAACACAACTGCCACATGCCAGTTCAGACTAGCTAGAAAAGATGCAATAGTTAAAGTCAAAACCATATTAGCTTTGCTCCTCAGTATGGTCTTCCCAATGCTCTTAAAATAATTTCAGCTTCCAGCTTCCTACACAGACCTCATGGTGTTGCATTGAGAATATAAGTTTAATTATCCCTATGCCACATGTGGAGAAACTGTAGTACCATGTGATGAAGTGACTTTCTCACAGTCATCAGCAGTGAAGGGGCAGAGCTGTAAATATACCTCAAGTCATTAAACTATCGTTGCACAGTAAAAGAAAGAAACCTCAAAACTTTAATTTCTATTTCCATAGGGGCCAGTTTAGCCTACAGAATTTTCCATACAATCTTACTCCAAGTACAAGATAGACAGCTTCTTCTAATATAGACAGCTGGGCTGTGGGACCAAATTGTTAACCTGCCTGGGTATCAAACTAACCCACTATGGCTCCAGGAATTATGATACTGAAAAGACAAAAATCACAGAAACAACACATGATTTACCCAGTCCAGTTCCCTGAAATTTCAGGACTTTTGCCTACTGAATGTTTTGCCAATCACTGCATGCAGTCCTAGTACAACTCCGGTCTAAGTATTTAGGGGAAGCACAGCAACAGGTGCCGTGAGGAAAAGTGGAAGAGTGCATTAATGTGAAAAGGAGCATTAATTCTCTCACTTGGATAGCTGTAGTTTCTGAGCGGAAGTGTGCTGTTGAGAACAGCTGCTTTCTGCTTCTGTCAAATCCAGTCCCCAGATTTTTCATGAAAGCCTGATTGTACATGGGCCAGGCAGCTGGCACTACTGTGTTTTATATACCGATTTTATAATCTTTGCTTGGTTATTATCTAGGTAAGCTTACTGTTGTTAATGTTGGCACAGAAGCTATAGACTCACACACAAACAAATGCCATTACCTATTTTAGCAAAACAAGCTTTGACTATTAAATAGAGGCAAAATTTAATAATGTTTATTTAAAATGACACATTCTGCTCCTTTTATTTTTATACATCTTTTCACTACATTAATTAACGGTAAATCAAATTCATCTTCAGGTTTTCACACACCTCTGTTTTGAAAATCTGGTTCCAGGATTGCTGCTGTTTTTCAAAGTATTAGTTGGAATTCTGCAGAGTTGTGACTGGTAATACAATCCCTGAACTCTTCATTTCCCACTGTTTAACTGCATTAAAAGTCATAAATACATAAATATACATAAACCAGCTGTTTTATGCAACTATATGTGGAAGTTACAAAATTGTGAGTGGGAAGGGGCATGGCATATATACACACAGTGACACAAGATGTGACCCATATAACTCAATGTATTATACAGCTAAATATGGATTAATTCCAACATGGGTACTACATTATTGGGATTACACATGCTAGCAAAATGTGTTTATTTATTTTACCAGGTTTTCACAATTATATAAACTGATTTATGGAGGCATTTTTGGGTTGTCTTTGTTAAATCTTTAACTCGAAATCCTTTGGTTTAAACTCTACCTTCCCATATAGTCAGAAAGCAGTACTGGGAGTCATCTTAGCAGAATTTAAGTTATAAGCTATTATTTTTTGTATAAAAATATTTTATTTTCTTAATTATACTATAAAACTTATTAATTTATGTTTGTTTATTTGGTTTTTTGGTGGGTTTTTGTTTTGTTTTTTGTAAATATAAGTCTCTAAGGATATGGTCCAAGAATCATTAGCATTAAGGAAAGAATGCTGGAAGCACTCCCAATAGATACACTAGGTATTGGTAAGTGGTATTCAAAGGATTGCTTTAAAATTCAAATATTTTAGAACAATCATACATTCCTTAAAAGTGAAGCACACCTTAACGGCAAGGTCAAGAAACAAAATAAAAATTGATATTATCTATCATGCCATTCTGAACCATACTAAACTGTGATAAACCTATAACGTTTCTGCAAAGTGACCTTAAAAGATGCTCAAGTTTTCACACACTTTCAATGCTGTTTATTTTCATCAAGCTTTTCAAGAAAAGCCTAGTGACAAGAAATAAAACTTTAATTTCTTCACAGATAAGCCTGACACAGAAGCAGAGTTAGTGCAGAGTAACAGGGACTGTGCTGCGGCATCTAATTACTCAACCTACAGATCTGAATCTTCGTGCCCTATTTTACAGTGTCTTCCAATGTAATACTTTGCTACAAAACTTTACAGCTACATGACCAAGATTTAGGTAGACAAATGTAATGATCTAAAGAGATGCAAAGGGCTAGAACTACAGAAATTCTAACCATTGGTCTTATTTGTCTTCCACTTTGACTGATCTTAATCAGAAGTCCTCAAAGCCCTCACTCAAATTATTACCAAGTAACAGTACTGAAGTTCTGTATATAAATTCTACTTCTGATCACAGGCAGGATGTTCCAGGGTCTGTTTATATCCAACAGTACAATGCTGTAAAATGTTATTTCTTCTTTTTGGATGTGTTATAAGCAAGGCTGAAGATTAGGCAATGGGCAAAGTACACTGTTCACCACACCTGCTGGTGCATTGGTCACTCACCTTCTTAATCATTAGAGATGAGAGAACAGGACATTTCAGCCTGAGATGACTCTGTAGATTCTCTTGTGGCTTAAATTTTGGTACCTTTGCAAGCTGCCATCCCTTCTGTCTACTCTACACTTCTGAAGGAAGATACTGTTCCTCCAGCAGATGTGGCAGAAGTAAACGTGCTGACTCCTCAGCTGTTTGCAGCCGATTTATTGGAACGAGCAAGGGTATCTCTACACACTGTACATTCCTTGAATATACCTTCAGAGCTCTCTAACTCAGCATCTAGTTTGTAGCTAAGCCCATATGCTAGGTATGGCTCTCCCTACCTGAGCCAGATGATCAATTTATCCCAAACCCAAATCACTGGCAATTTTTTTGGCTCCGAATAGCAGCTGCAGAGAGGGACCACATTTCCCACTAGAACCAGGTATTGAAGTTTCCAATGAAGACAGGGCGGACAGCCTGCTTATGGTAATCTCTTAAAATGACACCAGGAATCTCCAAGATTCATCTGTTAACATCTGAATGCCAGTTTCTTCTAGGATGCCAAAAAAAAGTTCCAGAGTTTGTCCTGAACACTATGTTACAGGGCTACAGGGTGTGGAAAAAGAGAATTTCAAGAAAGTGAATAACTCAGGAGTGCTTTAAGGGCACTAGAATACCGTGGAACTCAGGAAATATGGAGTTCCAGGTTGTGATCCAGTAACTGAATTTATTTTTACATTGTAGGATAAAAGGGGGAAAAAATCATCCACAGTAAGGTTTTATATGAAATATATAAACATGCACTAGGACAGATCTTCCTCTTAGAGGAGTGCAGTGCAACCATTAGCCTATTTTGTCCCTCTCACTCATGTTCTGACTGCTTAAACATTCATGAAAGGAGGAAGGATGTTAAAAGCGAGAACTGAAAAAACACATCCAATGCCCCACATATGCCAAACAGCCCATCTGCTAATAGTGGAAGTACTGTCTACTTAAGGCTTTTTCCTAAGAAGTGGTACTGTTGTGTTTCGGACTCCTTAGGAAAGGAGTAACTAAAAGTAGGTATTCCAAATGCTACAAGACCACTCTAACTCACAGGGGCTTAAAGGAAAGGAGTCTTCTTCCTCTTCCATCCAGGTTATGCTAGAAAGGAGAGGTATCTAACCATTTTCTGAAGGAAAAAGCAGAGTGTCGAGGCTGTCAGTCAATATATCACAGAAAGCAGCACTTCACTCTCTGGCAGGTGAGGTTCACGTCATGGGCAGCAACAGGGTACAAGCTTCAGGGAAGAACTAAAAGTATTTTGTTTTGGGAAGAAACAGACTGTGCTGATTGCTGTCAATTTCAGCCTGCACATACCACTCTCCCAAGGCATTACTGGGGTACACCTCACCTGACGGGGTACTTCTGCTTTAAGGTCAGGCTCTGCTGCTCTTAGTTATTTGGCATCTCTGTCTTTTTGTGGAACTCCATCAACAGGAACTCCTGACGCTTAGCACCAACGAAAGCTATGAAATTAAATAATTGCATCTGTATGTTCAAATTTAAAATACTTGGTGTTGCTGTCTTTTCAGATATCCTACATTGATACAATAAGAAATTAGTAATTAACTGTTATATAACCACGTAGCGCTGAGCATTAGAAGAGAGAGACTCCTGAGACACTTATATGCTAGTAAAACTAATTTTAAGAAATGGAAACAAACTTGCCATATAGTTTTTATATAGAAAGCTGTAAAAGGTAGAACATACGCAAGTAAAGCAAGCACACACACAATAGTTTTCAGGCCCTTTCTTTATCAGCACTAAAGGTACAAAGGGAATTTTACACAGCCTGGGTTTTGTTTTGGTTTTAATTCCTGGAATCTGACCGGCACATAAACAAGATTGTGTTGATTGTTACAGTTATTTCCTTTCTTTGGAATTCACTTCTTGTTAATGCCCTAGAACTTCCTCTGACTCTATCAAATTTAGCCAAACATTACTTACTATTTGAATTTTGAGGTGAATTACTTAACTGAATGACCAGGACCATTTTCAAGCTGGGAATATTAGTTTGTTGCCAGTGATGCCACATTGTAAATCTGTTTTCTAATTGCTACCCCATGCTGAAAGTCCTTTCTTTTCTTCTTGGGCATTTGAAAATCATTATGAGATATGTTAAAATAACAGAAATTATTAAAATTAGAGACTATTTTCTTATTCTGACCTGCTTGATTGCTGGCATTAAGTTATGCTACTACTCCCCTTATTTGGTGTTATTTTATACTTGTGTCTCAGTATACAGCTATCTAAAGAAGCTCTTTTAATAAACAGACTTTTTCTGAACCCCTTCTTAAACACTCTTTTCTTTCTCACTTCACATTTCCACGGTCTATCCGAAAACTCTTTTCCATGAACACAAACAGGGTTTGACTTACAGAACACTGGGCTGAAACGGGGGCGGGGAGGAACGGCTCCCCTCAGAGCCGGCTCCGAGGGTGCAGCCTGCCGGGACGGGA